>NC_037680.1:50453068-50753068 GCF_003255815.1 Theropithecus gelada | reverse complement strand
GACAGAGCCTGGCTCTGTCACCCAGGCTGGAATGCAGTGGCACGATCTCGGCTCACTGCAACTTCTGCCTCCCAGGTTCAAGTGATTCTCCTGCCTCAGCCTCCCGAGTAGCTGGGATTACAGGTACACACCACTACGCCTGGCTATTTTTTGTATTTTTGGTAGAGATGGGGTTTCTCCATGTTGACCAGGCTGGTCTCAAAGTCCTGACCTCAGGTGATCCACTTGCTTCGGCCTCCCAATGTGCTGGGATTACAAGTGTGAGCACTGTGCCCAGCCATAGACTTTCTTTAAATTATTCTTTTTTCACTGGCCTCATGAAAGAATTTTATTTTCTCATTTACTGTGACTCTTACAAGCCCTAGTTGGATTTGACTTCCTAAAGAAATCCCTGAGAGACTCATTTTTTCCAAAACTGATCCCTTTGCCTTTTCTTTTTTTGTTGGGAAAAAACAAAACAATTTGATCCCTTACAATTAAGAAAAGGTGTTGGCATTCTTTAACTTAATTGTAAATTTGTGATGGCATATGGGATTTCAAAGTTGTCATAATTCCCACAGCATTTCAGGGTTTGAGAAAATCCTGTAATCAAAATAACCATATTATTTTTCCTCTTTTTTGTTAAGATGGCTAGGGTCTCTCAGGTAGTAAGAAAGTCTCAGAGCTTATAACCAGTTACTAAAGAGGCAGCACTGTTTAATTTCCATTTGGATGTAATCTAGTTAGTGGAGTAAAGTTTTTGAATTCTGTTTCTAACAAAAATATTTCATCCTAATTCCCTTAGGTTTTTTGGTGGGGAGTGGATTATTCTATAATTTTTTTTTTTTTTTTTGTCCTACATAAAATCGTTAACTTTGTCTTGTTTCACTTAGATTGCTTATGGGAGATGAACGTGTAAAGAATGGCCTTAATTTCATGTATGAAGCCCCACCAGGAGCTAAAAAAGGTACTTATCTCCTTCCTTTTCTTTTTCTTTTTCTTTCTTTTTTTTTTTTTTTTTGAGATGGAGTCTTGCCCTGTCATCTAGGCTGGAGTGCAGGGGCGCCATCTCGGCACACTACAACCTCCACCTTCTGGGTTCAAGCAGTTCTCCTGCCTCAGTCTCCCGGGTAGCTGGGATTACAAGAGCATGCCACCACGCCCAGCTAATTTTTGTGTCTTTAGTGGAGACAGAGTTTCACCATGTTGGCCAGGCTGGTGTTGAACTCCTGACCTCCTGATCCACCCGCCTCAGCCTCCCAAAGTGCTGGGATTATAAGTGTGAACCACCTCACCTGGCCTCCTTCCTTTTCTTTTAAGTCTTGGATGTGTTTGCAGCTAAAGATTGAAAAGTACTATGACAGATATTTTTTTAAAGTTGCTGTCCATCTTTTAAAATTGCTATTATCCTGTGAAGATAATAAAAACTATAATCATACAACAGAATAAATACTAAAAAATATCTTTCTAATCTGGTAATATTTCATAATGTGCCCTTGAGGAGGAAAAAATCCTTTATGTCCAAAGTACACTTATTCTTTCATAATTTGTATATGTATCTTTAGTCCTTCTTACTAAATATTTAATGCATTTGTAAATAAAAAACATAATATTCACTGTCAATGAACAGTAAAAAGTTTAATAACTGTGAATTAACATGCTTATTAATTTTAATTTTGTATTTTATCCTGCAGTGGTCTGAATTTTTATCTTGTGAAAGAAGAAAAAAAGTCAAACCAATGAATTCTTATAAGTGACAATTAAATAACATGATATAGTGAATACAGTAGATTTTTATATTGATGTTTTTAACTTGTCTTACCTTTTTTCTTCCATATTTTTGATATGCAATCAAGAAAACAAAGAGGTAAAGGACTATTTTCTGTGTCTGAATTTACTTGCAATTGATTGTGTTATATGGAAAAATTAAAAGAATTTTCGATGAATGTTTTTAGAAAGAAGAAACAGAAGGAGAGACCGAATACAAATTTGAATGGCAGAAAGGAGCCCCACGAGAAAAGTAAGGACTGGTTTACTTTTAAGACAAGATATGTATCATTAAGTTTACATTTACTGATATCCCATTTTATGTTGCTTTTTCAGTCATTAGAGGAGGCAACTGATGTGAAAAGTTATTTTTAATGATTTTAATTAGCTGTCTTATTCAACTAATCTGCTTGATCATAGTCTTTTGTTTTGTATACTTTTTCATTTTTTTAAAATCACAGATTATCAGACTGGACACATAATAACTAAATGGTGTTTGGAAATACTAGATAGATTTTATAGTTCTATATTCTTACTGAAGTAATATATTTCATAATGTTCTTAGAAGTGTAAAACTATTTTTCTGATTAACTGCTGTTTAATTTTTAAATTATTCTTAATTTTGTGTTTGTACATTTCCTCTATTTAATAGATATGCGAAAGATGACATGAACATCAGAGATCAGCCCTTTGGTATTCAGGCAAGTAACACATATTTTACTCTGTAAGAATAATTTTTATTTAATAAATATATTTTTATATTGTTGTCTGAAAGGTGTTTAAGCTGAAAAGGGGCACTACAGTTTTGATTTGTATGAGATAATATAAGGAATAGAGGAGAAAACATAAAATGTAATAGGCTGATAAAAGACAGGAATCAGGCTGGGTGCGGTGGTTTATGCCTGTAATTTCAGCGCTTTGGGGGGCCGAGGTGGCGGATCATGAGATCAGGAGTTCGAGACCAGCCAGGCTGACATAGTGAAACCCTGTCTCTACTAAAAGTACAAAAAATTAGCCTGGCGTGGTGGCGGGTGCCTGTAATCCCAGCTACTCGGGAGTCTGAGGCAGGAGAATCACTGGAACCCGGGAGGTGGAGGTTGCAGTGAGCCGTGACTGCGCCACTGCACTCCAGCCTGGGCAATAGAGTGAGACTCCATCTCAAAAAAAAAAAAAAAAAAAAGACAGGAATCAAACTTTTATAGTGAGAGCTATAATGATATTGGTCTCTGTAGTTTTCAAAAAATTTGGAGAATCAGCTCAATGTCAAGAAAAGATTTAAATCTATTATTGGTTTAGAATCAGGACAGACTATCATCAGAGGGCAAATCCTTGTTGTAAAGAAAGTTTTATTGAAACACTGCTTTGCCTATTCATTTACTTATTGGCTATGGCTGCTTTCCCACTACAGAAGCAGAGTTGAGTAGTTAGAATAGACAACATCTGTCCCAAAAAGCCTATAATAATATTTACTACATTTGGACCTTTACAGAAAATGTTTACTAGCTCCGGGTTTCGAAATTTGAAACTTTAAAGGTTAACTTACTAAAATGAGAGAATTTAAGCTTAATTTCTTCACATAATGACATAATTCTTTTTGGTATTTTACCATTTCTTTTTGGATGACATTATATTGCCACCAAGTGAAAGGTAAAAAGAAATGAGATTCAGCTTAGTTTCTAGGCAAAATTTATAGTGAAATATTTTAGTCTTTGTATTCAATTACCAAACATAGTTTGGAGTCTTTTTCCCTGGAGATCTTTTAAAAATGTAATTTAGCTTAAATTCTATCAGGGAATAGGAATTTGAACATTGGTTAGATTCTTACTTTTTCAGTAACCAAAATCACGTTCATTATTTCTCAGGTTCGAAATGTGAGGTGCATTAAATGTCACAAATGGGGTCATGTCAACACAGATCGAGAATGTCCTTTGTTTGGTCTTTCTGGAATCAATGCAAGTTCGGTTCCTACTGATGGCTCAGGTAGGCACTAGACATGATTTGTTTCGGGAGAGGACAAACAAGGAAAGATAAAACAACATTTTTCTTTGCTCTTTCTGGGTATTGTTTTATTTGGGTTTGTGTGTGTGGTTTTTATTTTTGTTTGTTTGTTTGTTTTTGACTAAGACCATTCCCAAAATATGATTAATGGGAAAATCTGATCATATATGTTGAATTGAAATGCTGTGTAATAGGATTAAGTTAAAATTTTCCAGCCCAAGGCCCTATGAACTAAGTCTTAAAGTAAAATACATTAAACATAGTTTATCAGACTAGTAGCCTAAAAATGGAAGGAAAAAATGGTTATTTCTCATATTCATATTCTCCTGAATTATAAAAATAGACTGTACTGAAAGCCTCAGAAGCCATCTCTTTTTAGTACAGAGGTAAAAACAAAGCTGAGTATGTTAAAATTGTTTTTTACTTAAAGTTACTTACTGTCCTGCATATTACCGTCTATTGCAGAAAAATGGGTCTAATTTGGTTTAGATCATTTTGGTTCTTTTTCTAAAGAGATACTAAACTGAGAAGTTTTAACTTAAATTTATCAGTGCTTTGTTAGTATATTACTGAAACAGGCACAATAATCCAACTCCAGCTTGTAATAGATCATAATAGAGATAATCTGTTTAATCCTGTAACCTTAAGCAAGGCCTTTCACTTTTATGAACTTCAGCTCCTTATTTTAAAATAAGGATGATAGTATAACTTGGAGATTTTCTGCATTTTTAAAGCAGCTAGAGAACTCTTTTTTTTTCTTTTAAGAAATCTGACATGAGACCTCAGTATACAGAACATATAAAAGCGGGGCTGCTCTATTGAAGCAGATGCTCTGGGCATGAAGCCCTGAAGCCCTGAAGCCCTGTCCTCTCAGGCCACCAAGGCCTGTGATGCACCTCCTTAGACTCCCTTTGGCTTTCACTGCTGCCTCAGTCTGACCCCAGGGTTTACCCTCAATCAACACACGATCTTCAGCCTCTATTCGATAGCTAGAGATTCTTCAGCAAGCTGATTCAGGCTATAGGATTCAAAGTGCCAGTTTTCCTATTAGGAGTTTAGGAATTTGATGAATGATAAGCTTGGTTTTTTTGTTTGTTTGTTTTTTGAGACCAAGTCTGGCTCTGTTGCCCAGACTGGAGTGCAGTGGCACAATCTCGGCTCACTGCAACCTTCAGCTCCCGGGCTCAAGCTCTCTTCCCACCTCAGCCCCCCGAGTAGCTAGCTGAGACTGCCAACACACACCACCATGCCTGGCTAGTTTTTGTATTTTTTAATAGAGATAGGGTTTTGCCATGTTGCCTACGCTGGTCTCCAGCTCCTGCCTCAGCCTCCCAAAGTACTGGGATTACAGACATGAGCCACTATGCCTGGCCAGTAACCACCTTTTAAGTAGAAGGAAACTGCGCAGTTTAAGTAAAAGGAAATTATTCACTCAGTATTAATTAGGTGAGACAATACTGATAGGGACTTAGGTCTGGCAATCTCTGACAAAAGAACATCCCACTGATACCACAGTACAGGTACCCTTAAAAACTTACCTACCTAATGCGTCCTCCTCCCTTGCCCCCAGCTAACTAGTAGAAGAAGGGAGAAAGGCCTCAAAGGAAATAAAGCCCCAAAGGAAATGAAGTGTATGTTATATACCCGTTGGCTCAAATATTTCTGACCACTTCTTTTTTAGTCACAGGGATTTGTTGTTACATCGAAGTACAGCCTGTTTTCTGGAAGGGGTTGCATCTTATCTTTTCTTTCACTCGAACCTTATAGTGCCCCTGCAACTGCATGACTCATGGTTGACTTGAGACAGGCAGAAGTAGTAGTTGTCTTTATGCCTCAGCCTTGTCTAACTCTGATCCTGAGTGGCATAGACTCCAGACTTAGTGCTTTCTTTTAATAATCAATAGACTTGATTTCTCTTGAGTCTATATTAGAAAGTCTGCTAACAATCAGAACTTGTGCTAACTGAATAGTTAACCTGTTTTTAAGAGTGTTGAAAACACGAAAACCTCAAAAAAACATGCCCACAATTATGTGAATTCAGATATAACAAAGCTGGTTATTGGCTCTTCTCCAGCCCTCCATTTCTTTCTTTTTTTTTTTTTTTTCTGAGACAGAGTCTTGCTTTGCCACCCAGGCTGGAGTACAGTGGTGCGATCTCGGCTCACTGCAAGCTCCTCCTCCCGGGTTCATGCCATTCTCCTGCCTCAGCCTCCCGAGTAGCTGGGACTACAGGTGTCCACCACCACGCCTGGCTAATTTTTTGTATTTTTAGTAGAGACAGGGTTTCACTGTGTTAGCCAGGACGGTCTCGAACTCCTGCTCATGATCTGCCTGCTTCGGCCTCCCAAAGTGCTAGGATTACAGGTGCGAGTCACCGCGCCCGGCCCTCCAGCCCTCCATTTCTATTCATTAACCTTATAATAACTCAGTCACTCAATCTATACAATTAACATTTTTGGAACCCTCTTATGGTGGGGTTTTACTGTGGTACTATTCCTTAGTAAAATGAACTTTTTCAGGATCAAATTAATGAAGTAGAAAAAGTGCTCAAGTATTTGGTTCCTATCAAGTTTTTAACATTTATGTAACCAGGCTTAAGAAGTCTTTCTCTATCTAAATGAATTGAGCACCTGGGTGGGAGAAGATGAGAAGCATTACCTTTGTGGAAACAGTATGGTTTCTCTGCATGAAGCTGATACCCCTAATATAGAAAATGTTCTTTCAGGGCTGGGCATGGTGGCTCATGCCTGTAATCCCAGCATGTTGAAAGGCCAAGGCAGGAGGATCGCTTGAGCTCAGGAGTTTGAGACCAGCCTGGGCAACATGATGAAACCCATCTCTACAAAAAATTCAAAAAAATTTAGCTGGGCTTGGTGGTCTGCACCTGTAGTCCCAGCTACTCGAGAGGCCAAGGCAGGAGGATCATTTGAGCCCAGAAGGTTGAGGCTACAGTGAGCCAGGTTTGCACCACGGTGCTCCAGCCCAGGTGACAAAGCAAGACTCTGTCTCAAAAACAAAAATGTTCTTTCAAGTCAATATGAAAAAGATGAACACACAAACATGAAGGAGCAAAGGACATAAAGATAGTTTACAAAAGGAGGAATTCAGATGACCATTAAACATATGAAAATATTTTCAACAACATTAATAACCAAGGAAATGAAAACAAAAACAATTTGTTACCTTTTTGCCTGTCAAACCTTGGTAAAGATTTTAAAAGGTATGCATCCAGTATTTTCACAAGTGTGGTAAAATGAACATTTTATTTTGTGTTTTGTTTTTCTTTGGGACAGGGTGTCATCCTGTTGCCCAGACTGGAGGGCAGTGATACGGGTCTCAACTCACTGCAACCTCTGCTTCCCAGGCTCAAACAATCCCCTCACCTCAGCCTCCTAAGTAGCTGGGACTACAGACGTAAGCCACCATGCCCAGCTAATTTTTGTTTTTTTTTTGTAGAGATGGGGTTTCATCATGTTGCCCAGGCTGGTCTTGAACTCCTGAGCTCAAATGATCATCCCACCTCAGCCTCCCAAAGTGCTGGGATTACAGGTGTGAGACATCGCACCCAACCAAAATGAACATTTTAACCCTCTCTTGATAAATTAGAGCAACCTTTCTGGAAAGGTTATATATTTGCTGATATATATCGAAAGCCTGAAAAACATGCATAGCTTTTTACCTAGAAATTTGCTTTCCAGTAATTTATAATAAAAATGTGATAAGGTAGATTTTCAGAGATTTATAGTAGTGAAAGATTGGCAGCAACCCTAAATGTTCATCAGTGGTTGGTAAAATAAACATGTTTATTCAATCATCATTTATGGAGCACTTTTTCTGTGCCAGACCTTGTTCTAGGCTCTAGGAACACAATACCAAAACCTTTCATTATATTGGGAATGACACACAGTAAACTAATAAATAAGAAAATATCAGGTATTTATAAGTTCTGTGATGAATGTTTAATTGGATACTGTGATAAGAACTAAATGGGGAATTACTTTAGATTAAGTGGTCAGGAAGGGCTCCTCTAAGGAAGCAACGTTAAGCTGAGACCTAAATGACAGGAAGGATGCTGGCATGGCATGCAAGACATGGGAAAAGAGCATTGAGTATCTTAGGCAAAAGGAATAACCTTTCATATAGAGAAAACCATCAGTTCTGAGAAGCCATGTACTTAGTGGTTAAGCACACAGACTGAGGAGCTGTGGAGCTACACAGATGCCTCATTTGCAGCCAGGTTTACAGCCAGGCATCTATGTAGCTCCGTACATAGCTAAGTGTTTGCTACTTAGTATCTGTGTAACTTTAGGCAAGCTGCTTAACATCTCTCTGCCTGCATTTGCTTAATTCTTAGAACTGAAGTTTTTTGCTTACTTTGTGAAATAATTATATTTGCCAACTCTGTATTTGACATCTTACACATCAGCCAGTAAGTTTTATTTTTTGAACTCAAGCTCTCATAGAAGATACAGGCTCAACCCCTGATTTACAGTCTAATCAGACACATCAAATTAACATAGAGTAATCCCAGTTTACAACCTAGTCAGGAAAACAAAGTATGGTATTATGTAAGGCTCTATTTAATAGAGAGTAACTGAATGTTAAATTACGTAGCTAATAGAGGAGGTGGGACTAAAATGAGCTTTGAAGAATTAAAACTTAGGTAGAAAGAAAGGTTGACCAAAGAAGAAAGATTAGAAGAAAAACATAAGCACAGAAGATTTTAACTTGGATGACTTTAAATGATAGCAGCAGACTTAAATGGCTCTCAAAAAGCTGGCCGAAAGGGTTTTGCCACTGATGCTGTAGCCAGTGTTTACTCAAACTTACATAATGGAAAGGTTCACTTAAGTATTTTGTGTAAATGTTGGTTCCCAAGCCCCTGTTGCAGAAGGGCTGTTGAAGAAGAGTCCTGAGAGGAGGGAGAAGTCTGAGCATCTTACTCTCCAAGATGGCGTTCATGATCTGAAAGTTTGGTGAAACCAATGTAAGCAAAATTAATGCCATGGAAGACTGTGTGTGTGTGTGTAAGAAGAAACACACACACACACACACACAGGGGGATAGTATTAAGGAAAAGGAAAGATGATAATGCGTTGAAAGAGGTTTTTGTTTTTTTTTTTTTAAGGTGAGTGAAGACATTTTCAACATCATTTCTAATTTTTCACCATTGTAAACAGTCTAAATATCCAGCACTAGGGGGAATGGCAAAGTAAACTGTTGATATCTTAAGTAAACTAAGTAATACAATTGAATCTATGCTATGATTCTAATATAAATCTGTGGGCATGTAAATTAGGACTGGAAGGAAACAAACATGAAAATAGTATGTTAAATAGGTGAAATTACAGGTAATTTTATTTTTATATTAAAATGTGTGATTAAAAAGAAACTTAAAATTTAGGCTTTTCAAACATTGAATGTCACATGATTTTCTTCAGAAGGCTAATGTTTTCCTTTGTACTCCCATATTAAACTTATTTTCAGAATAATTGGAACAGCTAAAAAAAGAGTTACTGGTGTGTTGTAAAGGCTATGTTCATGATGAGAAATAACTAGCAGACTGAATTAATTCTTTGCCTCAGTCTTTATTGAATAAGATGTTAGGGAAATTTCCATTTCCAGTTTTTCCATTCAAACTGACATGGTATGAGAACAAATACTTGTAAATACATTGGGTATTTTAATTTCTTAAATCTTGTGTCTTAGAATATCTGAACTCTATGATAAAATTATGATTTAAAAAATCAGTAACTTTCACCATCTGTGATGCCACATAAAATGATGAAAATTACTGATCTATTTCTTAGGCATCATCAAGGTTGAGAACCATCAGCTTAAACTATATGTAAGAACAACTGACGATTTGGGAGCAAAGTACCTTTTTCTGTTTCTTTAAATTATGTTTTATTTATTACAAAGTCATGAATCTACCCTAAGGAAATAATCATGGATATGTTCAAACGTTTAGTCACAAAGGATTATGTATACAGTAAAAGAGAGGCTGGGCTTGGTGGCTCACACCTGTAATCCCAACAGGTGAGGGAGGCCAAGGCAGGAGGCCAAATCACCTGAGGTCAGGAGTTTGAGACCAGCCTGGACAACATTGAGTAACCCTGTCTCTACTAAAAATATAAAAGTTAGCTGGGCGTGCTGGTGTGCACCTGTAATCCCAGCTACTCAGGAGGCTGAGGCACGAGAATCGCTCAAACCTGGGAGGCAGAGGTTGCAGTAAGCCGAAGTTGTGCCACTGCACTCCAGCCTGGGCTACAGAGAAAAAAAATAAAGAACACCTAAATGTCTAATAAAATGATATTAAGTGAGTAATTATAGAATATTGTTACAATGGAATACTATCCCATGTAGCTATTTTAAGTGATATGAAGATTTCTTAATGATATGAACGTTTACAATCTTTGGTCAAATAAGAAAAGCAGGTTGTAAAACAGAGTAGTTACATTTGTGTTTCTCTTTGTATCTTTAGGTAGACATGTAGACAGATACTTTTAGAAAAAGGATTGGAAGGAGATAGACAATTATTAACAGTGGTTGTGTCTGGGTGGTAGGATTACTTGAGATTTTTGGTTTCATCTTTTTGGCTTACCTGTAATTCCAATAGTGAAGGTACATTGCATTTATAAGTTTTTTAAATGAACATTGTTTTAGAAGAATTAAAAACTGTACATAGAAGTAAGTTATTTAAAATTGAATTGCTCAATTAATGCCTTTAAAGTTTGACATAAATTTAGCAGTAGTAGTCAGCTAAAGCAAATAGAAACTCTGAAAGATTTCTCAAAAACAAAATCAAAATTCTACTGTATCAAATAGGAAAGCAAATAATAATGATGTTGTGTTCTGAATTTGAATGCAATGAAAAATAAACTGACCAATTTTCTAATCCACTTGCTGATTCAAGCTAAAAAAAAAAAAAAGCCTTTTCATTAAAAAAAAAAAAAAAAAATCACCTATTGAATAATGTCTCACCAGTGAATAGAGATTATTTTTGCAATAAGGCAATTTCAGTGGATGTGGTTATCATGGGATAATCACACCCCTGGGGTACAGCCTTGTGCCTGTAATCTCTCAGGAGTGTAATTATTTCATGATAACGGTACCTCCTGGTGTTGCATTATTTCTATTATGAAATTCTTAGTTTAGTATATAAAGTAACTTACTTTGATCACTGGAAACTGCAAGGTGCTGTTAGAATGTTCCAGCTGTGAGGTTTACGGAGACCAGCTATAAGATTTACTTCTCCTT
Source organism: Theropithecus gelada (assembly GCF_003255815.1). Classification (NCBI taxonomy): domain Eukaryota; kingdom Metazoa; phylum Chordata; class Mammalia; order Primates; family Cercopithecidae; genus Theropithecus; species Theropithecus gelada. The sequence continues at coordinate 50,742,064 of NC_037680.1, read as the reverse complement.
TACAAAGATAAATTAGGCAATCAAAATGCTTCTTTGGGCTAAAATTGTTTAGAATATCTTTTCTACTGATAAGATCATCTTAACTTTATAAGTTTTTATCTACTCCAGATACTCAAAATTATATGTAAAACTTGTAAGCTTCAGTGCTGACTGAATTTTTGTAAAATATTTTTATACTAGAATACCATTAAATGGCCAGCCCACCTGGATTTTATCTATATTCTATAGCCCTTGTTCTTATCATTGACTCTTAACATCTGTCAGCTACTTGTGTTTTTAATGTATGTTTAAATTAAATATTTTTAAATCCACAGTGAGCTATATCAACAGCAAGTTTGTTTTAACAACTTTTTTGAGCTGTAATTTGCATACCATACAATTTACCTATTTGAAGCATACAATTCAGTGGCCTTTAGTATATTCACAGAGTTATACATCCATCACCACAGTCAATTTTAGAATATTTTTGTTACCCAAGAAAGATATCCCTTAGCCCTCACCCTCTAGGTCCCAGCATCAGGCAACCACCTAATTTTTTTCTGTCTCTATAGATTTGCCTACTCTGGACATTTTATACAAATAGAATCATATAATATGGGGTAAAGAATGTGGTTTTAATACCATTTTCTTTGCCTTTGAATTTCACAATGTAACACAACTAAAACCACCGATACCTGCCCCACGTTCGTCCATGGAATATATTTTTCTTTTTTCTTCTTTTTTTTGAGACAGAGTCTCGCTCTGTCGCCCAGGCTGGAGTGCAGTGGCGGGATCTCGGCTCACTGCAAGCTCCACCTCCTGGGTTCACGCCATTCTCCCGCCTCAGCCTCCTTAGTAACTGGGAATACAGGCGCCCGCCACCACGCCTGGCTAATATTTTTTTTTTAGTAGAGACTGGGTTTCACCGTGTTAGCCAGGATGGTCTCCATCTCCTGACCTCGTAATTCACCCGTCTCGGCCTCCTAAAGTGCTGGGATTACAGGCCTGAGCCACTGCGCCCAGCCCGTGGAACGTATTTTTCTATGATGCTTAAACATACACACAAAAGAATGCATAGTCTTATAATAATTAAACCTTCTAACCCACAAGGGGATAAGAATTTGTGTATAGGTACCTATAAAGCAAATGAATATTAGTAAGATTGTCACAATATAAAGCAAAATTCTATCAATTAAATAATTCTTTTCCCCAAGCAAACAAAGATTTTGCACGTCTTTCCATGTTTGAATTGCAGATTTATTTCTTCAGGAAGCAAACAGGTAACACTAAACAGTCACTCTGGGCCACGTGTGATGGCCCATGCCCATAATCGCCTCACTTTGGGAGGCTGAGAGGGGAGGATACTTCAAGACCAACATTTTTTGAGACCAACCTTGGCAACACAGCAAGACCCTATTGCTACAGAAACTTTTTATAAATAAATCAACAGTTACTGTGTAGGAAAACTAGACCTGGGGTTGCTGGGAGTGCTAGCTCTCCTTTAGCCTGCTTCTCAACCACCCATTATGCCCACCATTGAACTCAGCTCTACACCAGCAGTGATAGTGGATCAACCAGCCCTGAAACTCTAATGCAGGCTTGCCTTGTTTGATCCTGCTTCACTTTCTTGCCCTTTGCAGATGCTGTGTTACAAATTGAAGGTTTGTGGTAAGCCTGTGCTGAGCAAATCTATCAGCACCAGTTTTCCAACTGTATGTGCTTGCTTTCTCTCTGGGTCACATGTTTGGTAATTATTGCAGTATTTTAAACTTTTATTTTTATATCATTATGGTGGTCTGTGCTCAGTGATCTTTGACATTACTATTGTAATTGTTTTGAGACGCTGCAAACTGCACCTATAGAAGATGGCGAACTTAATGGATAAACGTTTTGTGTGTTCTGAATGCTCCACCCACTGCCTCTTCCCTCATCTCTCTCCCTTTCTTCAGGCCTCCCTGTTCTCTGAGACACAATGATACTGAATTTAGGCAATTAACCCTACAATGGCCTCTAAGTGTTCAAATGAAAGGAAGAATCACACATCTCTCACTTTAATCAAAAGCTAGAAATGATTAAGCTTAATAAGGAAAGCATGTTGAAAGCTGAAATAGGTAGAAAGGTAAGCCTCCTACACCAATTAGCTAACTTGTGAATGCAAAGGGAAAGTTCTTGAAGGAAATCAAAAGTGCTACTCCAATGAACACACAAATGAGAAAAAAAGTGAAACAGCCTTACTGCTGATACGGAGAAAAGTTTAGTAATCTGGATAGAAGATCGAACCATCCACAACATTCCCTTAAGCCAAAGCAAGGCCCCAAACTCTCTTCAACTCTGTGAAGGCTAATAGAGGTGAGGAAGCTGCAGAAGAAAAGTTGGAAGCTAGCAGAGATTGGTTCATAAGGTTTAAGGGAAGAAGCCACAACCCTAACAAAACTGCAAGGTGAAGCAGCAAATGCTGATGTAGACGCTGCAGCAGGTTCTCCAGAAAATATAGCTAAGATAATTGATGACGGTAGTGACACTAAACAACAGGTTTTCAATGTAGATAAAACAGCCTTCTGTTGGCAAAAGATGCCATCTACGACTTTCATAGCTAGCAAAGAGAAGTCAGTACCTGGCTTCAAAGCTTGAAAGGACAAGCTGACTCTCTTGTTAGAGGCTAATGTAGCTGATAATTTATGAAGCCAATGTTCATTTATCATTCTGAAAATTCTAGGGCCCTTAAAAATTATGCTAAATCTACTTTGCATGTGCTCTGTAAATGGAAGAACAAAGCCTAGGTGACAGCACATCTGTTTACAGCATGATTTACTGAAGATTTTAAGCCCATTGTTGAGAATTGCTGCTCAGGAAAAAAGATGCCTTTTAAAATCTTACTGCTTATTTACTATGTACCTAGTGACCCAAGACTCTAGGGACAAAGGCTAGCCAAATTCCTTATTACACAGCAATTGTATTTTCATTTTCTTTTTTAGAGTCAGGGTCTCTGTTGCCCAAGCTGAAATGCAATGGCACAGTCATAGCTCACTGCAGCTTCAAACTCCTGAGCTCAAGCAGCCCTCCTGCCTTGGCCTCCCAAAGTGCTGGGATTACTGGTGTGAGCCACCGCGCCCAGCCATTTTCTTTAGTTCAAAAATTTTTTTTTAACTTTCTTTTTAACTACTTTTTGACTCCTGTGTTTATTTATAAGTGTATTTTTAGATCTCTAAGTATTTGGGGATTTTCCAGCTATCTTTCTGTTACTGATTTCTGGTTGAATTCCATTATGGTCTGTGAGCATACTTTGTATGATTTCTATTCTTTTACCTTTGTTGAGGTGTCTCATATGGCCCAGAATGTGGTCTATTTGGTGAATGTTCTATACAAATGGGAGAAGAATGTATATTCTGCTGTTGTTAGAGGAAGTATTCTATTAATGTTAGTACATCCAGTTGATGGATGGTACTATTCAGTTCTATATCCTGCTGATTTTCTGCTTGCTGGATCTGTCAGTTACTGATAGAGGGGTGTTGACATCTCCAACTATTACAGCGGATTTGTCTGTTTCTAAAAACATTTATATCTGTTTTTGCCTCATATATTTTGATGCTCATTGTTAGGCATGTACACATGGGATTGTTGTATCTTCCTAGATAATTGACCCCTTTATAATTTATGTAATGTCTGTCTTTATCCTTGATGATTTTCCTTGCTCTGAAATCTACCTGTCTGACATTAATATAGGTACTCCAGCCTTATCAATTAGTGTTAGCATGGTATATATTTTTCTGTCCTTTTAATTTATCTGTGTCTTTATTTCTAAAGTGGGTTTCTTGTGGACAACAATAACCTATAGTTGGGTCTTGTTTTTTTATCTACTCAAATAGTCTTTTTTTTTTTTTAAGAGACAGCATCCCTTTCACTTGCCCAGGCTGGAGTGTAGTGGCAAGGTCATAGCCCACTGTGGTCTCAAACTCCTGGGCTTAAGCTATCCTCCCACCTTAGCCTCCCAAGTAACTAGGATATCAAGCATGCACAATCATGCCCACCAAATTTTTTGTTTTTGGGGGGTGGGGACAGAATCTTGCTCTCTTGCCCAGCTGGAGTGCAGTGGCATGATCTCGGCTTACCGCAACCTCCACCTCCAAAGTTCAAATGATTCTCCTGCCTCAGCATCCCAAGTAGCTGGGACTACAGGCGTGCAACACCATACCCAGCTAATTTTTGTATTTTTAGTAGCGACCGAGTTTCACCATGTTGGCCAAGATGGTCTCGATCTCTTGACCTCATGATCCACCCACCTTGGCCTCCCAAAGTGCTGGGAATACAGGCATGAGCCACTGCGCCCAATGCCCAGCTAATTTTTTAAAATATTTTTTGTAGAGACAGACTCTCACTATGTTGCGCAGGCTGGTCTTCAACTCCTGGCCTCCTGTCTTGGCCTCCCAAAGTACTGGGATTACAGATGTGAGCCACCACACCCAGCCTCTGTCTTTTAATTGGTGTGTTAAGACCATTCTTATCAAAAGCAATGATTGAAATAGTTGGATTAATATCTACTATATTTGTAATTGTTTTCTATTCATTGCTGTAATTTTTTGTTTCATTTTTTGTCTCTTAGTTTCTGTTTTCTCTGATTTTAATTGAGCATTTTATAGGAATCCATCTTATCTCCTCTTTTAGTATATTAATTATACTCTAAAACTTTTTTTAGTGATTGCCCTAGAACCACTTTTGTATGTGTATGCCACCGTTGTAAATATAAATTTACAACTAATGTAAGTTCACTCTTGAATAATACTATACAACTTCATGGTTAGTACAGGTAACTCATAACAGAGTAACCCAGTCCCTGTTCTACAACTGAATAGCTCCCTCGCATCCCTTATAACATTGCTGCCACACATTTCATTCATATCTAAGCTATAATACCCTGTATATTGTTGTTTTCATTATTTTGAACAAACTTGTCTTTTTAGATCAGTTAAGAATATTAAAAATAAAAGATTGTATTTGACATACTTCATCTCTTTCTCAAACATTCTGCCTTTATGTAGATCTGAGTTTCTGGCCTATATGATTTTCTTTCTCACTAAGTGACTTCTTTCAATATTTCCTTAAAGACAAGTCTACTGGCAAAATTTCCTCCATTTTTGTTGTCTGAAAAGGTCTTTATTTCTTCTTCACTTTTGAAGGACACTTGCACTAGATACTAAATTTCTTCATCTTTGATTTTTTTACAGTATGAATGTGATATGCTTAGGTATGGATTTCTTGGTATTGATCTTGCTTGGTGTTTTCTGAGCTATGGATATGTGGTTTGGCATATATCATTAGTTTTGGGAAATCCTCAGCCATTGTTATTTCAAATATTTCTTCTGTTCCTTTCTCTTTTCATTCTCCATTATTTCCATTATACACATGTAACATTTTTCATAATTGTCCCACAGTTCTTGAATATTCTTTTTCTTTTCTCTCTTTTCAGTTTGGGAAGTTTCCACTGACATATCTTAAAGCTCACTGGTTCTTTCTTCCTAATGAGCCCATCAAAGACATTGTAAATATGAATTTACGACTAATCTAAGTCTGATAAGTGTTTTTTGATTTCTAGCATTTCCTTTGATTCTAAGAGCTTCCATCTCTTTGCTTACATTATCCATCTGTTCTTGCATGTTGTCCAGTTTTTCCATTAGAGTCCTTAACATATTAATCTTAGTTATTTTAAATTCCCAGTCTGATACTTCCAGAATCTCTGCCATATCTAAGTCTGGTTTGATGCTTGCTTTTCTCTTTAGACTGTGGCTTTTGCCTTTTGGCATATGATATGGGTTGGCTGTGTCCCCACCCAGATCTCATCTTAAATGCCCACGTGTTGTGGGAAGGACCCAGTGGGAGGTAATTGAATCATGAGGGCAAGTCTTTCCCATGCTGTTCTCGTGACAGTGAATACGTCTCATGAGATCTGATGGTTTTAAAAAGAGGAATTCCCGGCCAGGCGCGGTGGCTCAAGCCTGTAATCCCAGCACTTTGGGAGGCCGAGACGGGCGGATCACGAGGTCAGGAGATTGAGACCATCCTGGCTGACACGGTGAAACCCCGTCTCTACTAAAAAATACAAAAAACTAGCCGGGCGAGGTGGCAGGCACCTGTAGTCCCAGCTACTCGGGAGGCTGAGGCAGGAGAATGGCGTGAACCTGGGAGGCGGAGCTTGCAGTGAGCTGAGATCTGGCCACTGCACTCCAGCCTGTGCCACAGAGCGAGACTCTGTCTCAAAAAAAAAAAAAAAAAAAAAAAAAAAAAGAGGCATTCCCCTTCACAAGCTTGCTTTCTTTGCCTGCTGCTATCCATGTAAGACATGACTTGCTCCTCCTTGCCTTCCACCATGATTGTGAGGCTTCCCCAGCCACATGGAACTGTAAGTCCAATTAAATCTCTTTCTTTTGTAAATTGTAATTTTGGGGTATATCTTTATCAGCATGTGAAAACAGACTAATACAGTAAATTGGTACCAATAGAGTGAGGCATTGCTGAAAAGATACCCGAAAATGTGGAAGCAGCTTTGGAACTGGGTAACAGCAGAGGTTGGAACAGTTTGGAGGGCTCAGAAGAAGACAGGAAAATGTGGGAAACTTTGGAACTTCCTAGAGACTTGTTGAATAGCTTTGACAGAAATACTGATAGTGATATGAACAGTAAGGTCCAGGCTGAGGTGGTCTTAGATGGAGATGAGGAACTTGGGAACTGGAGCAAAGGTGACTCTTGTGTTTTAGCAAAGAGACTGGCAGCATTTTGCTCCGGCCCTAGAGATTTGTGGAAGTTTGAACTTGAGAGAGATGATTTAGGGTATCTAGCTGAAGAAATTTCTAAGCAGCAAAGCATTCAAGAGGTGACTTGGGTGCTATTAAAAGCATTCAGGTTTTTAAGGGAAGCAGAGCATAAAAGTTCAGAAAATTTGCAGCCTGGCAATACAATAAAAAAGAAAATCCCATTTTCTGAGGAGAAATTCAAACCGGCTACAGAAATTTGCATGAGTAATAAGGAACCAAATGTTAATCCCCAAGACAATGGGGAAAATTTCCACAGGGCATGTCAGAGGTCTTCATGGCAGCCCCTCCCATTACAGGCCCAGAGGCCTAGGAGGAAAAAGTGGTTTTGTGTGCCAGGCCCAGGGTTCCATGCTATGTGCACCCTAGGGACTCAGTGCCCTGTGTCCCAGCTGCTCCAGCTGTGGCTGAAAGAGGCCAACGTAGAGCTTGGGCATGACTTCAGAGAGCGGAAGCCCCAAGCCTTGGCAGCTTCCATGTGGTGTTGAGCCTATAAGTGCACAGAAGTCAAGAATTGAGATTTTGGAACCCACCTAGATTTCAGATGTGTGGAAACGCCCAGATGTCCAGGCAGAAGTTTGCTGCAGGGGCAGGACCCTCATGGAGAACCTCTGCTAGGGCAGTGCAGAAGGGAAATGTGGGGTTGGAGCCCCCACACAGAGTCCCTACTGGGACACTGCTTAGTAGAGCTGTGAGAAGAGGGTCACTGTCCTGCAGACCCCAGAATGGTAGATCCACTGACAGCTTGCACAGTGTGCCTGGAAAAGCTGCAGATGCTCAATGCCAGCCCATGAAAGCAGCCAGGAGGGAGGCTATACCCTGCAAAGCCACAGGGGTGGAGCTGCCCAAGGCCATGGGAACTCACCTCTTGCATTGGCATGACCTAGATGTGAGACATGGAGTCAAAGGAGATCACTCTGGAACTTTAAGATTTGACTGTCCTGCTGGATTTAGGACTTTCATGGAGTCTGTAGCCCCTTTGGAAACAAAGGGGCAATTTCTCTCATTTGGCATGGCTGAATTTACCCAATACCTGTACTCCCACTGAATCTAGGAAGTAACTAATCTGCTTTTGATTTTAGAGGCTCATAGGCAGAAGAGACTGGCTTTGTCTTGGATGAAACTTTGGACTGTGGACTTTTGAGTTGATGCTGAAATGAGTTAGGACTTTGGGGGACTGTTGGGAAGGCATTATTGGTTTTGAAATGTGAGGATGTGAGATTGGGGAGGGGCCAGGGGTGGAATGATATGGTTTGTCTGTGTCGCCACCCAGATCTCATCTTGAATTCCCATGTGTTGTGGGAGGGACCCGGTGGGAGGTAATTGAATCATGGGGGCAAGTGTTTCCCATGCTGTTCTTGTGATAGTGAGTAAGTCTCACAAGATCTGATGGTGTTAAAAAGAGGAATTCCCCTGCACAGGCTCTCTCTCTTTGCCTGCTGACATCCAGGTAAGATGTGACTTGCTCCTCCTTGCCTTCTGCCGTGATTGTGAGGCTTCCCCAAACACGTGGAACTATAAGTCCAATTAAACCTCTTTCTTTTGTAAATTTCCCTGTCTAGGGTATGTCTTTATCAGCAGCATGAAAACAGACTAATACAGCATACCTTGTAATTTTTTGTTGAAAGCTGGACATGGTGTATCATTAAAAGGAACTGAGGTAAACAGGCCTGTAAGGTGAGGTTTTATGTTTATCTGGCTAGGCCTTAGACTGTATCTACTGTTTGCTGTCACTGTAGATGTCAGAGACTAAAATTTCCTCTAGTGTCCTTGTTTTTGTCTGCCCTTATCTTTAGCTTTCCCAAAAGACTCCTCTTTCAGTATTAAGAGTCTGAGCTTTGCAGTTCTTTCCTTTTTAATCCCCTGATATTATACAGGAATGCTCCTCATGTGGTAGTAAGATGTGGGGGAGAAGGAAGCATTCTCTTATTCTATGATTAAGTCTTAGTCTTTTAGTGAGCCTGTGCCTGTGGGCTGCAACCTTCACATGTGTTTCTCAGCTTTATTTTCCCATGTAGGCTCGGCTATGGTGACATAGTTTCCCTTGAGAGTAAGCATTTGTTAAGGAAAACAAAATGCTCTGGGCATATTTGGAAATGGTTACTTTTCCCTTTGAGCTGGCGAAAGGGAAGCACACGGAGATTGTGCTTTGGTGTTTGCAATGAGAACCTGCTGGAGACTCTGGAAGTAAAACTCATGAAAGGGGGCTCTACTGTGCTTGGGCCTCTAGGAGATTTTATCTGTCAAGCTAGTCCAGCTCAGTCTCCAACAATTAGTCAAATTACTCTAAGTATTCCTACCAATGGCTGGCTCCAGCAGTAGTTTCTGATTCCAGCAAACTTTAATAGTCTGTATTACCTATCTCTCCAGTTTTCAGGGCAGCGGTTTGCCCTGAGACCTCAATTCTCTGATAAATTTAAGATTTTTAAATTTTCTGTTTTTCAACTTTTTTCTTGTTATAAGAATAAGAGGACTTTCAAGCTCTCTGTATTGGACTGAACTCCAGAAGTTATAAAAGCAACAAAAAGTGAATAAACATTGACTCCAAATTTGTTAACATTTATTTTGTATTTCACTAATTGAGTTTTGGATTTTTCAGTTATTATCTGTCTATACTTTGCCATAATTTTTTTTTTTTTTTTTTTGAGAAAAGGTCTTGCTTTGTCCCCCAGGCCAGAGTACAGTGGCACAGTCGCAGCTCACTGCAGCCTTGACCTCCTGGGCTCAAGTAGTCCTCCCACCTCAGCCTTCAGTGTAGCTGGGACCACAGGCACATACCACAATGCCTGGATCATTTCCAAATGTTTTTGTAAAAAAATTTACAGGATCTCACTATGTTACCCAGACTAGTCTCAAACTCCCAGGTTTAAGTGTTCCTCTGGCCTCGGCCTCCCAAAGTGCTGGGGTTAGAGGCATAAGCCACAATGCCCAGCCCTGCCGTAATTTTTTTAAATTTAGATAATTTTTTCACATATTTGGGACTGAGTAGATAGGATAATATGGTGAATTTCATGATTTGAATAAAAGTAAATTTCAAATTCAAAATAATGTCACTGGATACACTATAAATATACAAAATTGCTTTTAAAAAAAAGTAAGAATTGCTTCAATCTGAGTTCCAGACACACCACAAATAGGTAAAATATGATAGGGACTCAATATCCCAAATGTTTCTCTCCAATCTTGTTTACACTGTAGTTTTTATTGTGTTCTAACCATATGAAAATGAACAGTTTAAGGAAGTTTTATTTTACACTTGCTGCAAAGATTTGTTTGTGTATCAAGTGTTCTTCTCCTTGCCTAATTTTTCCTAATTCTTGATTTAATTTTTCTTGAAGAATGCTGCACTAAGCCATGGTACTGATAGAAGTTTTCTGCAACAAGTGCTGCACATGCTCCTCCTCCATCTTTTCATAAGCCTTTCGTGTTGAAGACATTTTTGTTGCTTGGGAACACATTCGAGAAATTTCCCAAAATAATTGTCTGATCATAATCTTTGCTAGGAAGACAGCTAGGAGCACGCCAGAGGAACTTCCTATAGAAAGAAAGATGATAAATTCAGTGGCCCTTCTGGCAACGCCACCTGAATCTGTTATGGAGCAGTTCCCTTATGCAACTCCTTGGAGAGGTGAAGTCGTCCCAGGATAGCTACTCATAGCCCTGCATCTAATGGCAGACTTCTTTTTAATCCTCCAACATAATTCTACTGCAGAAAAACATTTGTGTTACCGGAATTTTATTAAAGCTAAACTCCTGAAACAGGCAAATATTGAAACTAGTAAATAAAGAACCAACTTCAAAATAAAGAAGTGAAGTTGGGCACCATTTCCCTCTTTTATAATACACAGTTGATCGTACTTGATTGTACTTGATTATAGTTGATTATAAGTCTCTCCTTTATAATATGTAGGTGATTTGATGTTTAAAATTTTTTTATGTGAGAGGAAGCTAGTTAGTTGAAAAGAAATGCTGGCCTATTAACAAGGTATTTCAGTAAAACTTGTCCAGTCATAGTGCTTCAAAGGTCAAAATGATGCTCCTAATTAGTACCTCACATTTTGGCTATTTTATTTTAGGTATTACCAATGGTTAAGTCATTTCAAATTATTTATACACATTATGATAATTTTGTAATTAAATTTGTTGTTAGAATGGCTGTTCCGTGAAATTTCGTTGACTTGAACAAATTAATTACAATCTTGTTCTGTCAGTAAATGAACCTGCTTGGTGTTAAAGGCATGTACTAGTGGAGGCTACACTTCCCATAATCTCAAAGGGGTATTATGATTCTCCAATGAGTCATAACTCTCTTTTACATGACTCTTCCTATTACCATCATTTCATCTACTCAAGGTCTATCAGCTTCAAGTAAAGAAATTAGTTTGTGATTACCTGAGAAAAGGAGAATGAATGAAATTTAGTCCACATATTAAATATTAATTCTTCTACCCAAATCATTCTTAATGAATTTAACACAAACCTCCATGTTCCACTAACTGGTTTAGTGAGTAAGCAAATGGAAAGGCTTTGCTAACTATTCTAAACATTACCATTTATAATCTTTTCTGAATGTATAATAAAAATTTGCAATTTAAGTTCTTTCCTATGAAAAATTTTCCCCAAAATATTATAAACTTGAAGCAAAAAACAAGCTCTCTCAAGCACTAAGGAGATAAAATAATAAAATCTCAATATTACACACTAATTTTTTTAATTAATTAATTTTATTTAAGTTCTAGGGTACATGTGCACAACATGCAGGTTTGTTACATATGTATATATGTGCCATGTTGCTTTGCTGCACCCATCAACTCGTCATTTACATTAGGTATTTCTCCTAATGCTATCCCTCCCCTATTCTACCACCCCACGACAGGCCCCAGTGTGTGATGTTCCCCACCCTGTGTCCAAGTGTTCTCATTGTTCAATTCCCACCTATGACTGAGAACATGCGGTGTTTGGTTTTCTGTCCTTGCAATAGTTTCTCAGAATGATGGTTTCCAGCTTCATCCATGTCGCTACAAAGGACATGAACTCATCCTTTTTTATTACTGTATAGTATTCCATGGTGTAGATATGCCATGTTTTCTTAATCCAGTCTATCATTGATGGACGTTTGGGTTGGTTCCAAGTCTTTGCTATTGTGAACAGTGCTGCAATAAACGTATGTGTGCATGTGTCTTTATAGTAGCATGATTTATAATCCTTTGGGTATATACCCAGTAATGGAATTGCTGGGTCAAAGGGTATTTCTAGTTCTGGATCCTTGAGGAATTGCCACACTGTCTTCCACAATGGTTGAACTAGCTTACACTCTCACCAACAATGTAAAAGCATTCCTGTTTCTCCACATCCTGTCCAGCACCTGTTGTTTCCTGACTTTTTAATCATCGCCATTCTGACTGGTATTACACACTAATTTTTTAAACCATTTTCTGTGTTATATACTTGAGATATGTAAGTTTGAATTCCCTTTGCAGAGGTCTTCTCATAATGTATAGATATAATGAGTGGATACAGTACCATAGTTACTCAGTAATCACTGTTTATGGATTTAAAATCTCTTTTTTTTTTTTAAGCAAAATGCACTGGTCTTAAATGTAGAGTTGGAATTTGATAAATGTATGCTCTCAGGTAACCAACATCCCTGACAAGATACAGAGCATTGCCATCACCCTAGAAAATGCCCTTCTGTCCTTTTCCAGGCTGCCTTCTCCTCCCACAACCAATTTTTAAATTCCTAATCCAGTGTATTAATTTTATCTGTTCTTGAGCTTCATATAAGTGAAATCATACAGTAGGTACTCTTTTGTATCTCATTTATTTGATTCAACAAGTTTTTGAGGCTCATGGATGCTTAACTTTTCAAGAGCATTAATATTCCCATAACTCATTTAAAACATAATGCTAACTTCTGGGCTGGGCACGGTGGCCCATGCCTATAATCCCAGCACTTTGAGAGGCTGAGGTCAGGAGTTCGAGACCAGCCTGGCCAATATGGTGAACCTTGTCTGTACTAAAAATACAAAAATTAGCTGGGCATGGTGGTGTGTGCCTGTTATCCCAGCTCCTTGGGAGACTGAGGCGAGAGGATCGCTTGAACCTGAGAGGGAGGGGTTGCAGTGAGCCGAGATTGTGCTGCTGCACTCCAGCCAAGGGAAGAGACTGGAGACTCTGTCTCAAAAAATAATAGTAACAATAATGCTGACTTCTAAATACTTCAGGTTCATCACAGCACAAATGATTTTTTGTAGTCTAGGGCTGTGAATTAACTATTATTGCCAGGTGTATCATCATTAAAATATTTGCATATAAATTAAGTTGAAAATATAAGTAGGCCGGGCGCGGTGGCTCACGCCTGTAATCCCAGCACTTTGGGAGGCCGAGGCGGACGGATCACGAGGTCAGGAGATTGAGACCATCCTGGCTAACACCGTGAAACCCGGTCTCTACTAAAAATACAAAAAAATTAGCCGGGCGTGGTGGTGGGCGCCTATAGTCCCAGCTACTCAGGAGGCTGAGGCAGGAGAATGGCGTGAACCCGGGAGGCAGAGCTTGCAGTGAGCCGAGATTGCGCCACTGCACTCCAGCCTGGGCGACAGAGTGAGACTCCGTCTCGGGAAAAAAAAAAAAAAGAAAATATAAGTAATTACGTATAAGTCATACATCTTTATTTTCATTCTAGGCCAGGCACGGTGGCTCATGCCTGTAATCCTAGCACTTTGGGAGGCCAAGGCAGGTGGATCATTTGAGGTCAGGAGTTCGAGACCAGCCTGACCAACATGATGAAACCCCCATCTCTACTAAAATACAAAACTTAGCCGGGTTTGGGGGCTGGCACCTGTAATCACAGCTACTCAGGAGGCAGAGGCAGGAGAATTGCTTGAACCCAGGAGGTGGAAGTTGCAGTGAGCTGAGATGGCATCATTACACTCCAGCCTGGGTGACAGAGCAACACTCCATCTCAAAATAAAAATAATAAAAATAAAAATAAAATATATTCATTCTGTAAGGCAAAGTTTCTAATAAACTGATTTTTTTTACTAGCATACAATAAAGACAGTTTCATATTTCTTTGCCTTTGTGTACTTTGCAGACACATAGACTAAAATGAAATGTTTAATTTTTCCTTTACATTATGTGTTTCAATAGACATCAGTTAGCTGTCTTCAGTATGAACTTGGGATAAGGGCAATAAGAAACCCTATTGTCTCCACCCTCCACTAAGATGAACTGGCACTGTGTCAGGAAAATTCCCAGTATGGAGCAGTTTTATTACAATTCAGTACAATTGGTTCTTGCATAACCTTTAGAAAATCATACATAAAACATTCTCATCTATATAAATAAAAATCACCCACACACTTTATTAATAGCTTTGTTCACTTTTTCCCGGGTGTTATGCTGCATGTTCCTACTGAGCCCCTTTTTTTAGTCTTTTTAAAAGGTAACTTTCTCTAAGCTTTCTTAAAAGAAAGGTTATGGTAATATTAGGAATCAAATATAAGTGTAAGATAATTCTTGATAAGTCCTATTAGACACAGATCTCCCTGTTGATCAATACTCTAGTGTCTAACTGTCCTTTTTACATTTAGTGACAGGGACTGGCTTATTCACTAGATATAGCCAATTTTAAGAAAGGAAAGGGACAGAAGATTGTACTTTCATGGAAATAATCATATTTAATTTGTGATAATGTTTGAGGTTTATTTTAAAACCTTTTACAGTTATACTACTGTTAGTTTGGCTGCAATAAATACATGGGAAAGTGATTACAAGAACATATAAGCAGTCTGGGCCTCCTTTTTCTTTAGCCAGAAACATGTTTTCATTAGCCAGAAGTGTATTTTCAGGTATCATTTTCCTAAATCCAAACTTTACAAAACTTGCCATATACTCCCCCAAAGTATGTGGTATAAAATATCAAAATAATTTAATAGTAAGCCTCTAGACTTAACTACCAATTTATAGGAAATATAAGAGCTAGAGAAACATATTAAATGGCATCACTGTCCAGAATGTGGGAAATCTACAGGACAGATTACCCAATTTCTTTAACAAATGAATAACAGTAGGGAGGGGAAGTTAGATACGTGTTTTAGATTAAGAGATCTATAAATCAAATGCAATATGGGGGACCTTGTTTGTATCCTAATCTGAACAAACCAACTGTAAAACGATACTTTTGAGACAGTTTGAGAAATCTGAATGTTGACTATTTGATGACATTTTAAAATTATCAATGTTGAGAAGCATAATAAAGGTATTGAGGTTGAGATTTTATTTACAATATTCTATGAAAAAAGAAATAAATTTGAAAGTAATAGATAAGACAAGAATGGCAAAATATTGTTAATTGTTGAAGCTATGTGATGTAGGTTTGCAGTTTCCCATAATATAAAGCTGAAACACACACAATGAGAAGGGAAAAAAATAGACCATCACTATAATAGAAAGCAAAACTATATTGACTTTAGGGTAGCCATTTAGTTTCAGCCAACAGTGGCATTCTATAAATTAAGTACATAATGTGTTAAATTTGGGAGAAGGAGAGAGCGGCTGGTCGGTTGGTCTGTCCTTTCTTTCTTTCCTTCGCCTTCCCTTTCCTTCCCTTTCTTTCTCTTTCTTTCTTACCGTCTGTCTGTCTTTTTTTCTGTCTTTCTTTTAACAGGATCTCACTCTGTTGCTTAGGCTGCAGTGCAGTGGTGAGATCACAGCTCCTGTGTTCAAGTGATCCTCCTACCTCAGCTTGTCTAGTAGCTGGGAGTCTAGGCATGTGCGCCACCACGGCCAGCTAATTTTTGTAGAGACAGAGTCTCACCATGTTGCCCAAACTGCTCTTGAATTCCTGGACTCAGGCGATCCACCCGCCTCTGCCTCCAAAAGTGCTGGGACTACAGGCGTGAGCCACTGCGCCTGGCCAGGAAAGGCATTTCTAATCAGCCTTACCCTAACCTACAACTCACTGCCCCCTTTTCTCCTATTTAATTGTAGGTGATAATGCATTGTTTGAAAAGAATGATGGGCCAGGCCAGGTGGCTCACGCCTGTAATCCCAGCACTTTGGGAGGCTGAGGCAGGCAGATCACGAGGTCAGGAGATGGAGACCATCCTGGCTAACACAGAAACCTCGTCTCTACTAAAAATACAAAAAATTAGCCAGGCGTGGTGCGGGCGCCTGTAGTTCCAGCTACTCGGGAGGCTGAGGTAGGAGAATGGCCTGAACCCAGGAGGCAGAGCTTGCCAGTGAGCTGAGATCATACCACTGCGCTCCAGCCTGAGCGACAGAGAGAGACAAAGTCTCAAAAAAAAAAAATGATGAACTTCGAATGGAGCAGATGGACCTAGTGTTTGCAGTGAAACACAAGTGTCTTTGCCTTCAGCTTTAGTCTCCCTCGTATGCCATTTGTGGCGTTCCCCTGGGACTGCCATACTATAACTGTGGAGTCAGTTGTATGACATTTCCTCATAGCCAGAACTTTTGAGTTTATATATTATTCTTTGATAAAATACCTATTTTGCAACAGGACATTCTTTTTTTACCTTTCATTGTTTTTGTTCTGTAAAAATGAATACTCTTGGCCGGGCATGCTGGCTCACGCCCGTAATCCCAGCACTTTGGGAGGCCGAGGCGGGTGGATCACGAGGTCAGGAGATGGAGACCATCCTAGCTAACACGGTGAAACCCTGTCTGTACTAAAAATACAAAAAATTAGCCGGGCGTGGTGGCGGGCGCCTGTAGTCCCAGCTACTCGGGTGGCTGAGGCAGGAGAATGGCGGGAACCCGGGAGGTGGAGCTTGCAGTGAGCCGAGATCGCGCCACTGGAGATCGCGCCACTGCACTGCAGTCTGGGAGACACAGCGAGACTCTGTCTCAAAAAAAAAAAAAAAAGAATACTCTTAGTGAATAGATTAAGCGCTTTACACACATAATTTTGTATGGCATAATTTACTTTCTAGGAATTTTTTCTTTCCTGAGTCTCTGATTTCATGGTATTTTTCTAGTAGAGCCTGTGGTCTAATCAGAACATGGAACTGTACACAATTGGTATTTTGACACTTATCCATATCACAGCAAAGAGAAGTTCGTAAAATAAATGAATGTTGGAAGCAGTTTCTTCAGCGGACCTGCTTTTCTAAGTTGGGACGTTGGTTTGCATGCTGCAAAGGCTTGGCTGAGATGATCTAGAAAGGGGCCCTCACAAATCTGCATTTTAGAACAAATGCCCTCTTTCTGAATTCTCTAGTATTATTCTACCATAGCAAATTTAAGAATAAGCCAAACAATTTCTAAGATCCAACTCCAGCTATAATTGAAATTATTAAGGCACCATACATAAAAGTATTTTGCATTTGAACATATTTGTGTAATCTGTTTTATCAACATATCTGTAATCTATTGTATCAACTAAATTTTGAGTTCTCAAATGATCTGGAGTCATTTCTGTCAATGTAACTCTACATAGCCTCTGTCATAATTGAAAGTGTAAAGATACTTGCTAAATATATCTTAATTAAACCTGACTTGTTTCATCTCCTAAACCTAGAACTTTAAGCCCAGAACTTTGGTTGATAGGAGAAGGTTTAAGTACAAAAAAAAGTAAATAAGACTGGATTATGAAAAGTATTACTACTGAGAGCATTTTTTTGAATTATGAAAAGTACCATGAGATAGTCATGGAAGTTGCATAGTGGCCAGGCACAGTGACCCACACCTGTAAACCCAGCATTTTAGGAGACCGAGGCAGGTGGATTGTTTGAGCTGAGGAGTTCAAGACCAGCCTAGGCAACATGGCAAAACCCCATCTCTACCAAAAAAAAAAAAAAATATATATATATATATATGTTATATATTAAAAGACATAATTTCTTTATATAACAAAGTTGAATAGCTACTGGTAAAAATAATAGTCTTTATTAAGTACTATTTGTCAAGCGCTTTACTAAGCACTGTATTTGCAGTCATACATTGTGAAAGTGTGCTAAATTTATATACTACACAGAGTTTTTAGTTGGGGTTTTTGAAAAATGTAAATGCTAGAAGAGTAATGTTTAATAATCTGTATAATCTCTGTAACACTGGGGAAATACATCATTTTCTTGAAGTAGTTGGAAGTACTTTTAAAGAGGGCACACTTTCTATAACATCTTATTAAAATTACCCATCTTGTGATGAAAACTGGTGAAATTAGTATAACCTCTCCTGATGGCCAAGCTTTGTTACCCTTTACTGGAGTGGTTCTTATTCTAATTCTTAACAAGTTTGGTGTCTGAATTCATTTGATATCTAATAAAATTATTGACACGGAAATGTAGTTTTGACACTTCAGAAGAGACATTTTCTACTTTATAATATTAAGTTCCTACATGAGAAATTTGAGAAGCCACCAAAGTAAATATTTTGTTATTCATTTAAAGCTCTTAATTGAGCTGGGCACGGTGGCTCACACCTGTAATCCCAGCACTTTAGGAGGCTGAGGCGGGCAGATCACGAGGTCAGGAGTGTGAGACCAACCTGACCAACATGGTGAAACCCCGTCTCTACTACAAATACAAAACTTAGCCGGGTGTGGTGGCAGGCACCTGTAATCCCAGCTACTCTGGAGGCTGAGGCAGGAGAATTGCTTGAACCCAGGTGGCAGAGGTTGCAGTGAGCCGAGATCACACCACTGCACTCCAGTCTGGGCGACAGAGCGAGACTCCATCTCAAGAAAAAAACCTCTTAATTGTTTGAGCACTTTTATGCCATTTAGAGGCAACCAGTATTAATATTTAAAATTCAATTTTATTTAACATTAGCAATCAGACTGAATAATTAAAGGGCCATTAAAGTAATACATAGGAATTAAAAATTTTGTATAGAAGAAAAATTAAATTAAAAACCCTCTTGGTTTGAAATGAAATATTAATGTAAGACAGGCGTTTTTGTTTGTTCTTAACTAAATAAGCCTTTTTTTCCTAAAACTATGACATCATTAATAACTTCCCCCATACTCCAATAATAGTTTTTTCCCATCATCTCCCTTGTACCTAGAGCAAACTTTCAGTTGTTTTTGACAATATGAGTGGAATGGTAAAGCCTGGAAAGCCCAGTAAAATATATTATAACTGAGTTTTTCTCATCAAATTTTTAACCACATCTGCTATTGACAGGTAAACAAATTTTAACTGATTGCCTTTTGCTTTCCATGATAACATGCAGGTGAGCGGGCAAATAAGTGGTAAAAGACCAATGAAGCAGTTCAAAGAAATAGACAAAGTAACCAACAAACTAAAGAACTCATTTCTGAATATTTTTCTATCCCCCTACCCTCCCTTATGAACTCCTTGTGGGCAGTAACTGTCTTATTCTTCCGTAAATGACAGACACATCAGCTGCGGTAGTTCATTTAAGCCAGTGTAGGTGATTTAGGGTGGCAACTTTAAATAGCTGCCATGAAATGTTGTCATTAGTTTGCTAGCGGCAGGGAAAACAAAATGAAACAGGAATATACAAAAGGAGGTAAAGAGTCTCTCTTACCTTACATAAACCTTATGTTTGAGGGTAGGAGGCAAACCTTTAAAAAAGTATATTAATTTATTTATTTAGAGACAAGGTTTTGCCATGTTGGCCAAGTTGGTCTTGAACTCCCGGGCTCAAGTGATCCTTCCACCTCGGCCTCCCAAAATGCTGGGATAACATGCATAAGCCACCACTCCCAGCTGAAAATTTTTAAAATTTGTTGTTAGTTCATATTTGGGGACCAAAAATCTCACTTTTCAGTCTGAGATTTTGCAAAAATGGAAGTGTAGTGTCTTATAAAAAAATACAAAACATACATACTAATAGCCAGCCTAAAACTGCCTGTTACCAGCCTAATCTAGTAATTAAAAATCTCAAAATCTGGGAATAAAAGCAAGATTAATTAAAGTACTTGGTGGTTACCCATAGGGGGTGTGTGTGTGTGTGTGTGTGTGTGTGTGTGTGTGTGTGCGCGCGCGCGCATGTGTGATTAGCAACCACATGGCAATGTATTCAGTATTGTTATTTGACAAATAAGGATGAGGAATTTTGATTTGGAAATGAGGATAATAAATTTCTCATGTACCTTTAAAAATATATCTTTTAAATGAACTCTTACTGAGAGAATAACTACTAAAAATTAAATTGTAGTTTTTTATTATAATATTTTGCTTTGATTTTATATTAAAAACTGCCAACCATATAACATCTAAATGTATCTTTTTCAATATGACAAAGTTACATAAGAAGACTCCCCTTGCACGTAAAGAAAAATGCAATTATTTTCTATTCTGAATCTCCAGACTGCTGTTTTAGAAAATCATATCTGATTATTTGCTCAGCAGAAGATTATTGAGTTGATTTAGCTGTGATTTTACTTAACAAAGCTTCAACTGCATTCCTACTGTGGAGTCCGAAAAAGGTAGAGAGATATAAATGATACATTCAAACTGTGATTTTTGTGAACAGGGCCATCGATGCACCCCTCGGAGCTAATAGCGGAGATGAGAAACAGTGGGTTTGCACTGAAACGAAATGTACTGGGGAGAAACTTGACCGCAAATGATCCATCACAGGTAATGATCTTTTTATCAGTAAGCTGAAAATGTCTATAAATCTAAATGTGATTGCTTGTGAATTGCTACTTAATGTTTTCCAATATGCATATATCCATAGGAAAGTAAGATAGAGCAAAGCAAATACCCAAAATGTATTTTGATTTGGCTTTATTATTTTAACCTAAATGAGAAATTGTTTACAAACCTGTATTTTAATAAATGAAACTGCTCCTCTGAGTTTATGTGGATAAAATATCTAACTGAACTGGTGATGAGGCTGTTGGTTTTTCCTTCCTGCTAAATTATCCCTGATATGACATTAAATAGAACCAGTGGTTAGAAGTAGGTAAAAACCCCTAAAAATCTTAGAAAATATTTTAAACTTATTTATTTTATTAAACTATACATAGGTCCAGAAAATGATTGAGTTTGAAGGGCTATATTATTATATATTTGATAATGTGCTGTTGAAATTATAAAGGCTAAAATTGTGGCTATTTTGACCTGCCTTTAAAACTCATAATCTTATTTTTTATATTTCATTAAATTAAAAATAAAGTATTTAAACTGGCAAGTGTTAACATTCAAGAGATAGAGAATGGAAGTCATGCTCTAAACATTTTCTCTGTGTGTGTCTATCATCCTTTTCCTGGAAGAGTTTCCTGATGCTGGCAAAGCAGTCATGTTAACCTCTTAGTGCTGTATGATCCACTTCGGCAGGGAGACTACAAAAAAAAATGTTTAATTCCCTCCCATTTCCCAATCCAAAATACCATACTCATCTACAGTGTGTCCCTGATACAAAACTTATTTATAAATGTTTTCTTTTTTATCTTATAACTAATTGTCTTGAAATCTAGCAATTTAATGATGTCTTTGTTGACTCAGGAGTATGTTGCAAGTGAGGGTGAAGAAGATCCAGAAGTTGAATTTTTAAAGTCACTAACAACCAAACAAAAACAGAAACTTCTCAGGTAATTTAAAAGTGTATATTTAATATATTTATTTTTTCCTTAGTATTCATCTCAGTATCGTATACAACTCTGATCCTAAGAGCTCATGAAGGTACTTAAACTGTGTATCACATTTATTGATTATTCTTCACCCATAGCTAATACAATTTTGTCTGTCTTTTCAGTAACATGGAAATTGTATACTCAGATGTAAGATTATATACTCAGATTATACCACAAAACTATTGCACTTTTCAGAACGTTTTAGAATTATACTTATTTATAACTTTTACTTTTCAAAATAGATTTGTATGTATCTTCGCACGCAATTTGTTCTTAGGAAACATTTTTGGCCTTTTTTTTTTAATGTTTTGTAAAATCTTATGAGAATGCAGAAAGAATGCTTAAATTTAAGGCAAACGTGAATTTTGTTAAACAGACTACCTCCGAATTAAAGAATCCAAGAAATGTCTGCTGAGTCCAATAGAGGGAGCTCATGATGCTTTCAGTATGTAGAGTTTTGAGAATGGCTAGACAGAACCTAGAGACTTATTTTCAGAGTATCTCAAACATACCATATAAATAAGTTACGCCTCCGAGAATGTGAAGTACTCTTTAGAAATTCAGAGCGTTTTAATAGGATTGTCCTAATTATTTATAAAACTAAACAATTGCCGGGCGCGGTGGCTCAAGCCTGTAATCCCAGCACTTTGGGAAGCCGAGACGAGCAGATCACGAGGTCAGGAGATCGAGACCATCCTGGCTAACACGGTGAAACCCCGTCTCTACTAAAAAATACAAAAAACTAGCCGAGCGAGGTGGTGGGCGCCTGTAGTCCCAGCTACTCGGGAGGCTGAGGCAGGAGAATGGCGTAAACCCGAGAGGCGGAGCTTGCAGTGAGCTGAGATCCGGCCACTGCATCCCAGCCTGGGCGACAGAGCGAGACTCCGTCTCAAAAAAATAAATAAATAAAAATAAACAATTGTTGAAAACAAGTATTAACTATATTATTTTATAAAAGTAATATTTCAGAAGTTTAATGTGTACTTTTAGAATTTCTGGAGAATATTCTCGAATTTTGATAATGTAATGTTGATTAATATTTACATACTATAAAATAGTACATAAAATTAATTTTTCATCTGATTATAGCTGTGTATTTGCTTTTATAGTAGTTCCAACTGATGTTACACACCTTTCACAGACTTTCTTTAGGATGACCATTTAGAGTGCTATATAATTTCATATCATTAAGAATTTAACACAAAAGTAGTCATTACTATTGAAGTATAGTCAGAAAATTGGCTTGATGCATTTTTTTTAATGTATACATGCTTTGAATAATTTTAAAGGAAGAAAATGAGTTGTCATTTAGTAAACAATGCATTCATATATGGATACGAGTTTTTTGTTTTGTTTTGTTTTTAAGACAGAGTCTCACTCTGTTGCCCATGCTAGAGTGCAGTGGCATGATTTTGACTCACTGCAACCTCTGCCTCCCAGGTTTAAGCGATTCTCGTGCCTCAGCCTCCTGAGTAGCTGGGATTACAGGCATGTGCCACCATGCCCAGATAATTTTTGTATTTTTACTAGAGATGGGGTTTCACCATGTTAGTCTGGTCTCGAACTCCTGACCTTGTGATCCGCTCGCCTTGGCCCCCCAAAGTGCTGGAATTACAAGCGTGAGCCACTGCACCCTGCCATGGATACAATTTTTAATAACTTCTAAGAAAATATATTGTTTGTTCGTAACTTGCAGTTGATGAAATAGCTATTTTTCACACAGTCTGTTACTGTTTGTTTCCCAATTACAGGAAATTAGATCGACTGGAGAAGAGAAAAAAGAAAAAAGATAGAAAAAAGAAAAAGTTTCAGAAGAGCAGAAGTAAGCACAAAAAACATAAGTCCTCTTCTTCCTCCTCTTCCTCCTCCTCCTCCTCCTCTTCCTCTACTGAGACTTCAGAAAGCAGTAGAGAGAGTGAGAGTGACAATAAAGAAAAAAAAATAGAAAGGAAGAAAAGAAAGAAAAGCAAGTGTTCAGGGCATAACAACAGTGATTCTGAAGAGAAGGACAAGTCTAAGAAGAGAAAACTTCATGAAGAACTTTCTAGCAGTCACCATAACCGGGAAAAAGCCAAGGAAAAGCCCAGATTCTTAAAACGCGAGAGTTCTAGGGAGAACAGCAAATGGAGCCATTCCGATTCTGACAAAAAGTCCAGAAGCCGTCATCATAGCCCAGAGAAGAGAGGCTCTGAAAGAAAGGAGGGGAGCAGCAGGAGCCATGGCAGGGAGGAAAGGAGCAGGAGAAGCCGGAGCAGAAGTCCTGGTAGTTACAAGCAAAGGGAGATAAGAAAACGGCCACAGCAAAGTCCCAGTGCAGAGCAAAGCAGAAGAAATGACACCAGAAGCCATGGCACAGATGTGTACAGAGGAGAAAAAATGTACAGGAAATATGCATACTAAAGTGACACAGAATGAGGCAGAAGTAGAGAAGAAAGACTGTATGTGACAATTACCTGGGAATAAAAATATCTCCACTTTTTTATTGAATACTTATAGCAAGGGCTAAATTATGTACTATTGTCTTTCTAATAAAAAAGCTCAATTTTAATTTTTCATCTCTGTAAACTGTCAAGTACAAAACTACATGAGTACTATAAGAATGAATTTTGCAAATATTTGTAAGCTATTTTGGGGCTGTAGAAATATTTTCTGTTGGTAACTGTTTCTTGTGCCCCATACCAGATAAAAACCATATATAGAACTCTGTGACATTTTCTTTGTTCTGAAACATTGTTAAGAGAATGACAGTACATTGAATGGGTATAATTTAATTTTTTCAATTCAAATTTGTTATTCAAGGATTTGAATTTGCTTGAAGTGAATTGTAATCATTATCCAAATTCACTAGTATAAATTAAACAATGGATTAATAAATCTTTAAGACTTTTAAGCCCCCTTAACATTTTGTTCTATAGAATAAGCTGTTTATATTTGGATAATATTAGTTTTTTGTGCAGGTATACAAGTTACCTCAAACTTAAAACAGTCCAGCTGGGCCAGGCACGGTGGCTCATGCCTGTAATCCCAGCACTTTGGGAGGCCCAGGCGGGCAGATCACCTGAGGTCAGGAGTTTGAGACCAGCCTGGCCAACATGGTGAAACTGCGTGTCTACTAAAAATACCAAAAATTAGCCGGGCATGGTGGCACTTGCTGTAGTCCCAGCTATTCGGGAGTTTGAGGCAGGATATTCACTTGTACCCGGGAGGTGGAGGTTGCAGTGAGCCGAGATTATGCCACTGCACTCCAGCATGGGCGACAGAGTGAGACTCCATCTCAAGAAAAAAAAAAATTAGGCATGGTGGCATGCACCTGTAATCCCAGCTACTCAAGAGGCTGAGGTGGGAGAACCGCTTGAACCCAGGAGGAGGAGGTTGCAGTGAGCCAAGATCGCGTCACTGCACTCCAGCCTGGGTGATGGAGCAAGACTCCCATCTCAAAAACAAAACAAAACAAAACAAAAAACAATCCAAGTGTATTAGCTTAACAGTTCTAGAGGTCGTAAGTTTGACATGGGTCTCACTGGGCTAAAGTCAAGGTGTCAGTAGAATTGTGTTTCTTCTAGAGGCTCAAGGGGAGAATATGTTTGCTTGCCTGTTCCAGCTTCTAGATGCTGCCTGCATTTCTTGGCTCCTGGCCCCCTTCCTCCATTTTCAAAGCTAACAAAGAGGAGTCAAGTCCTTCTCAAATCTAATCATTCTGACACTTTGACATTCTGCATCCCTCTTCCAATTTTAAGTACCTTGTGATTACATCGGGCCCAGCTGAAGAATCATGCAATAATCTCCCAATTGTAAGATCGATGTTAATTCTATCTGCAACTTTAATTCCCCTTTTCTTCATAATGTAACACATTCACAGGTTCCAGGGGTTAGGATATGTACATCTATGAGGGACTATTATTCTGCCTTCCACAAATGGCCCTTCTATTACTGTCTTACAACTATTAAAGATTTTACTTCATACCTGGTTGATCCTGCCAGTGGTCGGCGGCGGGGGGCAAGGGGTAGATTTTCAAATGAAACAAACTACTTTGATATTTCACCAGTATAGGTATATAAGGCATATTTAAATTTAGCTGCAAATTTTCCCTTGTGTTTCAAAGGATATGGTAAGGGAAAACTATAGAAAGAACTGGTACAAATCACAAGTAACACAGTTCCAAAAAACTTCACATCTTGGACACAAGTATTTTTTGTTATCAGTGTTCTATATTTTTTAACCATCTGCTAATTAATACAAAACAAATATTGATTAGATGGTTTCGATAGTTGGCAGTCACAATTTCATAAATTCTGCAAGAGAGTAACATTTTAAAGAAGTAAAACCACATCGTCTGATATATATGTCTTTGCCTTGTCTGTGCACACACAGAAACAAATGTCCTCTAAGAAAAACTAAGTGAAGAGGTAAACAACCCTTGATTATTTAGATTTTTAAGACGAAGGGGGGAGGAACTTGAATTCCTTCCACAGTATTGTTTAATAACTTATAGTGCACCTCAAAGATCCCTTCTTCACTAAAAAAAAAACAAAAAACAAAACAAAAAAAACCCCATGCATTTGAAGTTGATAAAGACTGCTAATTTACACCTTGAGTTCATCAGTGTTGCAGTGATTATTTTCTATCTTCTGCCTTTTTAGACTTTATAATTTTTATAATGTCAAAACCTATGCAATACTACCTTAAAGGGTTTCTGAAGCAATATAGTGTTCATGAAGAGAAATGCTGAAATGCCTCCTGTAATTAAAAATGAATTAAATATGTTATTTCTTAACACTTTTCTCATTTGACTCACACACCGTGGTCCACTTTTTTAATGCAGATGAGGTTGCTCAGGCTGGTCTTGAACTCCAGAGCTCAAGCAATCTGCCTGCCTCAGCCTCCCAAAGTGCTGGGATTATAGGCGTGAACCACCATGCCTGGCCAATGTGGTCCACTTTTAACTTTATAAAGTGACTGAGATTTTTTTAGTCTCTGATTTAATTATCCTTATTGTTAGGATTGAGAAACTAGAAAGTACTGCCAAAAGCTCCAATATTTTTACCCATCTAATTCTGAGAAAAAATTTCCATGTAGTTATGGAAGATGTTGATTTTCTGTCTGGCTTTCAGCCTTGGTCACCCAAGGGTGCTCCACAGCCCTAATGAACTACCATTCTAACTTTGTAAACTTAAAAACGAAAGAGAGGCATTTTCACACAAAATCATACCATGATAACAAACAGCTTTCAAGAGGCTTAGCTAATGTGTTCCACATACCCTAATGATGGGGAAAATAATTGGAAGTTACTTTTAAAATAAAAATATTGGACATGTAATTCTACTTTTGCTTTTTGAAATATAAGGTAGAAACCAAGGAGATGAACCTCATAAGATAAACCTCATAATAAAAGGAATGTCTAGTATGTGTAGAGATTCCTCTCAGTACCTAAAACCCAAGAAGAATCCTCCACGTTTAATGAATCTATGACTTAAGAACCCAAACAAAAGTCCTCAACGGGGATATTTTTTAGAAGACCAGCCTGGTGAAATTTGTCATTCTTACCTTAATAGAGAAGTTCCCTTAAAGAAATCTTGGCAGACTTACACGTTTCTTATTTATCCATGAGCCTGGAACTGCACGCGCATAGGACACATTTTGGAGGCATTTCTCCCTCTGCCTCCGCAGGGACTTTTCTCCTAACCTAACATTTAACATAACACTAGCAAATTAATTCCTGTAGGAGGTGCTGTCGATTTATAAATAACCAAGAAATATCAAGTTGCTAGGTTAGAACTTGTTTATCTGAACGTCTCCGTGGTAAATTAGTCATAATTTATTTTAATAAAGGCCAAAATGGGCAGAGGTTTCTGCAGCATAGTGGCAGGTCTGCTTACCTTGCATTATGAAGAGGAGATCTTGTTTTGAACCATAGGGCTGTAATCTTAAGAAAGCTTTTCATCCGAAAGGCTTGGAGAGACCTTTCTTGCTGTTCTTCCATGAGACTGCTTGCTCATAGTGAATCAAATCATTCCACACTGCTGGGAGCAGGCGTTTCCCAGTTTTAATCACTGAACATTTGGTATGCTTTGGCATTGAAGCTCAAACAGTTCAAAATCCACCTGAGCCATTTCACTCTTCTCCTTACCTAATGATCACTGGGCCAAGACGCTGGTGGAGGCGGCTGCGGAGGGCCGCAGCTCCACACTCGGGTCCTAAGACCAGGAAGAAAGTAGCACTTTTAGCTTCAGCAGCTGAATGATATTTAAAAATCGTATTTAGGTTTTCTGAAAAAGAAAACCTCTACTATAGTTGTCATTTCTTGAAAAGAGATAAAAGCATGCAATACCTGCAGGCCTTGAGAGCATTCTCTGATCAAAAAGGCAAAAGGCCTTTAAAAAGTTGTGAGGAACAAGTCAGACGGGGGAAACTAAGGTTTGGGAAAGCGGGGGCTGCTGAGAGCTCTCCTACCTGATCGAGGCTCCTAAAATCCGGTTCCTGATGACGGGAAAGGAAGAGGTAACTCCACAGCACCTTCCCCCTTTCTTCTCCCTTCACGCCACACTTAACATCACCCCCAGAATGCCCAGAATGTAACAATAATGACGAAGATATGCGAGATGAACGCGGAGAGCTGCCTGGAATGAAAAGAAACGCACCCTCCGGCCCAAGCTGCCCCGGAGTCGCCTTTCTCCAGTCCCTCCGGCTTGAAGGGCTTTGCGAGGGGGTGGACAGAAGTGGAGGTCCGAGGGTTCCTGGACTGATAGAGCAGGGCTTCCCAGGAGGACGTCGCCCTAAACCTAAAGGAAGTCAGAATGGGGGGTGGGGTAGGGTGACGGGATGAATCCTGGCTGGGGTCGCCCCTTCCCATCTCTAGGCGACGCCCCTCTGCGTGCTCTGGTGGTTTCCTTCTCTGGATGCGCGTCTGGCAACCTTGCGAAAACACCCCAAACCGAAATGGGGAGGCCGAGAATGAGGGGGCGCACACCTTTCCTAGCAAATGCGCCTCCGGCGCCAGGAGGCCGCCCGACACCCGACCCACAAGGTGCGGCGGGGAATGGTCGGGGCCGGCCCTCTGCGCGGCTCCCTGGCCCCCCGTTGGCCCAAGCCACCCCCTAGAAGCAATTCTCAGGCCTTTCCGCTGGGGGCCCGCCCGCCAAGGGCCCTGCCAGTCCCCACCGAAGCTTGCCGGGCCTCGGGCGCAGTCCCCCGCGCGGGTCGGACTCGCCTTCAGCAGTTAGGAAAGCGAGCGAATTGTTCTGGTCGCTCGCGCTCCACAGGTGAAGAGGGCGCTTTATGAAGCTCTTGGGGCAAACATGAAGATATCAACTTTCGTCAGCAATCTGCAAGCAGAATGTGGACTGGGGGAGACACCCTGTCACTTTGCATTTCCTTTATAAATAAATGAATCAACCTGAAATCGTTACACGCAGGCAAAACAATGCAAAATCCCCAGTGTGAAATTCTAAAGGAAGAGAGTATAAGGGTCTTGGAAAAACTGGAACTCTTAGGGGCTGTGGTTTTCCGGGTCCTCGACAGCCGGCCCTGGAGGGACGTGTCCCCACGGACATTCTGAAACCCTTTCCTTAACTGGAGTTGCAAACACACAGTCTATATTTATGTCAACAATATATGGGGGAGGCATGTCTGTATATATTTACCTCATACATATTTCTATACACTCCAGCGTCTGGGAAGGATGGGGGGTAAATAACACTGAACGGTTAAAATTATGGAGAAGGAATAATAACTGATTACTAATTTGAAAGTAAACAAACAGGTGACTTTTTCAGATCAAATTCCTCCTTGTATCGTTACAATAAATATCTCTGAAGGAAGCTCTCTATTTATGTTGTCATTGATTAATTCTTCACTACCTCATTTGATTTCGATTTAGAACGATTTGATTCTAATTTAATTAGCATGTAATTTGGATGTACATAATTACTGTAATTATGACATTCAGGTAAGGCAGCTTTAGGCTGAAAGGCAATTTCAAATTTTCTAGCAACCTACTTTGTACTGGGAAATGGACAAGGACTTTGCGCCCTGCTATCCAAGTAGTAATTAGCACATCTTTGAAATAGGCAGTGCGGCGGGGTTTGTATTAAAACAGCAAATACAAACCCAGCCGAGTTACCCGCCGCAAAGGTGGCTGCGAGTCCCCGGAAACGCGCTGCTGCTCCCCGGCGCGAGTTCAGGGAGCCCGGCACCCAGGCGCCTTGGCCGGGCTTTCGCGGCTGCGGGTGACGGCGCCTCCGCCGCCTCGGGCGCAGGGTTTGAAGGTGTCGCTTTTTAAATTAAAATACAATAAATATGCGCTGGGGAGGTGGGGGGCACAAAAATGGAGGAGGAGGAAGTCACTCCACCTAGTCCGAAGACGGGTTGGGGTCAGGGAGACAGTGGACTGGAAGAGGACGGAAGGGGCGGCGGGGGTAGGACGATGCACTGAGAGGAGAGAAAATTGGCCAACGCGCCCAACTGTTACCCGATTTCAGATTTGGGTTTCAAAGGGAAAAGGAGAGGACAAAAGGGGTCGTTTAGCTCCGGGAGGATGTGCGCACCCTTCGGGGAGGCCTGGAGCTGGGCATCTGGGGGCTTCTCGCAGGCCTCGGGGGCCCTGCGCGCCCGACCCGGCTCCTGCCTGCCCAGCCGCCCCCCCGTGCCCCCCTCGGGCTGGGGTGTCCGCCGGAGGACGAAGGCGAGGCAGAAGGCTGCTCTGGCCCGCTTCGGGTTGGGGCTGCGAAAGCAGCGGGTCCCTGGCCTCCCTGATTGTCCACGGGAGGGTGGTAGGGTGGGATGGTTTGGTGACCTGTTTGAATCGGCCTGGTTCTAGCCGGCCCCGGATAGTCCACGCGGGCCTTGCGGGCCGGGAGCCGCGGATGCAGAGTCGTAGGGGTCTGCGTCCACAGCTGGATCCCCACATCCTGGGGTCCACGTCGCTGCCGACAACGCTTCAGGGCTCTCAACTTTAAGTTGGAAGACCCTGAAGTTGCCTTGAAAAGGATGTTAAATGCGACAATTCTAAGACCAGGGCCAACCGGTCCTTACTTTGTTTTGTTTGGATTTTCAGTTAGCACGTTCCAGAAACGACCCTTTTGCCCAGAAGCCACTGCCAAGTAGTGCTCCCCACCCGCAATAGCAGGGTTCGCTCCCCGCTGGAACGCAAACCCTCGCGTTTCTTCGCAGGATCCTCTTGGTTGCTGCTGCTCGCGGCAAAAGCCGGTCTCCACACGCTGACAGCCGCAAGCCAGGCAGGCGGCGGCCTTCCCGCCTCGGAGCTCTAGGTGGCGCCAGCGAGCCGCACTCGCCAAGCTCCTCTTATGGGAATCAAGAGCTACTGTCAAACATAAAAGCAAATCAGAGTTTTCAGTTTTTTTAATGTGTTAAGAATGTTATTCCTTAAGAAAATTTGTAGCTAAATTATTCTCACTTAAAATAAACACTTAGTATACCAATTACACAAATGGGCGGGATTTATGTGAGATTTACTTCATCTGCATTTTTGTAGTGGAAGAGAGCCTTGGTGAATACAGATAATAGATGCAAATAAGATTAGAGTTAAAATAAATAAAGTTTCCATCCGAATAAAAAGAAATTCAATTTTACACGACTTGTAACCATTTGACGGAAGGTCCAGACACGCCATTCAGGTGCACAATCTAATCTCGTCAAAATAATGTTGTTTCCCTCCTCGAGGAAAGAAAATCTCTTTCTTTTCTTTTTCTTTTTCCTTGTCAGGTAGAATCCAATTCATTCCAAAGGGAGAAAACTGGTGTCAGAAAAGGAAACGCCGGAGGATGGTGCGGATCGTGGCTGGGTGGGCGCAGGGCGGAGGAAAATTTGCTTTTCGTTCCTCTGTTGCGCTGGAAGCTATGGGACAGGAAACGCCAGGGAAACTGGGGGACTCGAAATCGCACTGCCCTCACCCGGGCCCGGGCCCGACTCTGCGCCCCCAGGCCGCGGCCCCCACCCGCGCGGACCTCCAGGCCGCTACCCACCTCTGAGTTTGGGCCCTTGGCCACCGCCTCCAGCTCCTTCTGGCCCCTGAGCCGGAGAGGCACAGGCCTCTAGGGCCCCGAGGTGGCCCTGGGGAGGCGCGGACCCACCGCAATTGGGGACCGAACTCGTGTTCTAACTGGGGGGCTCTCGCCTCCCACGCGCGCTGTCTCCAGTTTGGTCAACCCCGGCCGGCCGGTCGCCACCCGCTCAAGTCAAGGTTCCCCGTGCCCCCAAGGGCGCCTAGGGCTGGGGGGAGGCCAGGAAGGGGGCCTAGGCCCTCTTTTCGCCTGTTGGCTTCGGCCGGGGCCCCGCTCCCTCTGGGCTCAGGTTCCGTGGGCTGCTGTCTACCGGCTGGACGCTCGGGCCGGGGCAGCCGCCCGCCGCTCCCAGGAGCCTGGGTGATGGACGTCCGCTGACCCGCGGGGCAGAGGCAGCGCTCACAGGCCTTGATCACTGGCCTGCGGAGGGAGCCGCGCGGCCAGCGGGACCTGCACAGCCGGGCCCTTTGATCTGCCTTTATTATCAACGACAAACAAAGCTGCCTGGGCCCGACGCCCGGGCGCCCGCGTTCCTGGGGAGACCCACCACACCCTTTACCCCGCGCCGCCAGCCCGCGGCCCCCAAACGCGCCAGGCACACTCTGGGCCTCCAGTGCTGCGGCCCGAAGCCCCTCCAGGAAACGTGCCCCTACCAGCCGGCTCTCCAGAAGACCATCCCCGGACCAGAGGCGCTTAGGGAGTGGGGGGCTCCCGGTTATGAACAGCTTGATTGGGGAGAGAAAAAGGCCAAAGTGAAGAAAAACTCCAGGAAGAAGAGCGGGGCAGCCTGGCTGCGGGGAGCTTAAGAAGGAGAAGGAAGAAGCCATTGAATGTCACGCTGCAAAATCCCTGCTGGGGAACTTCGTTCTGTTTCATCGCTACTTTGCGACTTGGTGTTTCAGAACAGTTTCCGAGAAAACATTTTGATGATTGTTAATAACAAGAATTTATTTTTTCTTTCCTAAAAATCAAAACCTTCGCTCAAATTCCCAAGGTGGACAGTAATCAAAAATGGAAAAAAAATTATGTTGGTGCTCACTTCGCTTTTATTTCCTCTTGTGTGGGAAGTCTTTTAGAAATGTTTTTATTCTGTAAATATGTACTTTATTTTCTAAATTAAAATTTTTTCGAATTGCGAAATTATCTCATTTACCAATTTTCTTTTTGTCTCTCCCTCTTTTCTCCCTCTTTTAAACTGGGGCTGTTAAGTTGGTGGTCAGAAGACAAAGAGAGTGAAAATAATTTTCATTTCAATAATTGCCTTCTGGTCAATTTAACTGTGCCTTATTTTGAAAGAGACTGTCTAAATGAGATTCCTGTCCCAAATGTGTTCCCAGGCCTGATCCCAGCCTTTAATTATTCCCGAGTTTTTTTCTTCAGAATAAGACGCCGCACTGAGTAATCACAAAGAAGTCAGAGAGCATCCTTGAACCTTTTCAGAAGCAGCGCCACTGATATTCAAATAACCTGCGAGGGCCATTTGACGGCGCGGGGACCTAGGCATTTCCAATTCACTATTTGCATAGATCAGCCGTCTTTGAAAAGGAAAGGAGCAGTTGTCTTCCATAACATTAAAAAGCCTAGTTATCAAATCAAGTGCTTAGTTTGGGGGCTTTTAAAACGTTTACATTTTATCTCAGGTTGCCCTTTACCGTTTGACATGCAAATTTGGTGCAGTTAATTTAGACAATTAAAAAGATCTTCAAGGGAGCTTTGTCACAGAGAATATTTGGAGTTTTCCCCGCGGACCAGCTGAGATAAAGTTGGCCAGAACAAATGATGTCTAGGAGATTAATTAGATATTTGATAAGACATGAATCCCTAATAAGGGAATACAAGGCACAGGGGGCTGCTGTGTGCTCTAAGTCAAAATTAATAACATTTAACAAGATTTTCATTTAGGCATGAAATGTCTTTTCCGGGGTATTGACTCTAGCGATTTATTCCCTTGAGTTGCCTTCCAACATACAGGGCCTTGGGAGCTGAAGACTTCTTTTTTAAAAGGGTTTTCCTTTCACAGATTGTTTTTAAATCACTTTTTAAAAACAAACAAACCCACCAGAATTTTCTCTGACGCCTCCCAGAGGTTTAGGCACCTCCTCAGTTAAAGCTGCCAAGGACCTTTGCATTCTTTAGGCGCTCCAGAGTTTTAAAATGTCACCTTTTGAGAGCCTTCACATTAAGCAATGCAACTACACGTCCTTATAACCCAATTTAATTTATGCTGTTGATATACAAATAAATAATTTTGACTTCTCAAAAACGTATATGTAGTATGGCTTTTATAACCCACATAAACTTTACATTACCTACAACTAACATTAAGGGAATTTTTTCCCAACCGAAAAAAAAAAATATCGACCCACGAAAAGGTTACTGAGGGGGAAACAGGATTTTTAAAAAAGGAAATGTATTGTTCAGAGTCCTTTAATAATACCAAAATGAAAATATGATGTCAAGATTTTCTTCATACAGATAAACGCATTTAATTTCTTTAGATGACCTTAACTTACGTGTTTGTGAGTGAAATGATAACTCAACATTTTAAATATCTTTTACATATATACTGACTTTCACAAAGTGCATCAGAAAATTAAAAAAACTCCCTGAATTTCAGGGATTCACCCAAAAAAACTCTATTCGAATGAACATTTACAAGAAAATAAAAGAGAACACAATATTTTGAACCCTATTTATACAGATGTTATGAAATACAGAGAAACTGTCGCTAGACTTCCAGTTTAATTTCTCACCTTAAGCCTTTCGATGCTTCCTTTTTTAGGAAAAGTCTCATTGTAAGTAGACATCAGGCAGGACTTGGAGCATTTTATATATAATATAATCCACACAAAGGATGTTTTTATCGGTCCCGTTTGTTTTCAAATGTTCTGACAGTCCTTTGCTGGGTGGTGGCTTGTTTTTGAGAAAAGGAAAGAGACGGGTGTTGGAGGGAGGTGGATAGTGGGCAAAGAGGGAGCCTTTCTATGTATTGCTCTTCGCTCGAGAAGTTTGGGCGAGTGGTATGTGTGTGCGCGCGCGAGTGTGCGTGCTTGTGGTTGCAGGTCTCCGGTGTATGTGTACGTCTGGGAGTACGGTTTTTAAAGTGTTTGTGTCAGAGGATGGTTCGCTTTTGTTTCCGGACCACGCATTCGATTCTCATCCGGGCGCGGAAGGCGGAGGGGAGCTCCTCGCACGGCGGGCGAACCGCAGCCCGGGAACCCTGAGCGGCTCCACCTCGCGCCCAGCCGGGGCCCCGGGGGCGTCACTGAAGCCCCTGCCCTCCCATCCCCCGCTCTCTCGCCCTCCGAACTTCTCGTTCGTTCTCGGTGTCTCTACTCGCTCGCGTGCTCGCGCCTCTCGCCCGGCCTCTAAGAGTCGTTGGGGCCAGACGCTGCTTCCTTGCCTCCCGAGGAGGCCGCCGCCGCCGCCGCCGCCGCCGCCGCCGCAGCCGCTGCCGCTGCCGCCGCCCGGGCGGCACTGACGCCGGAGTCATGCAGGATGAGGTCGGGGGATTCGGAACGGGGCGTCTCCAGGTTGCTGGCGTCCGTGTCACTGTCGCTGCCCTTTTTGCCCCCGCCGCCCCCGTTGTGCGTCTTAATGTGTTTGCTCAGGTGGTCGCTGCGCATGAAGCGCTTGTTGCACACTGGACAGGCGAAGCGCTTCTCGCCCGTGTGAGTCCGCAGGTGCCGCTGCAGCTCGTCCGAGCGCGTGAAGCGCTTGCCACAGAAGAGCCAGTTGCACACGAAGGGCCGCTCGCCCGTGTGCCAGCGCAGGTGCGCCTTCAGGTGCGACGTCTTCCCGTACACCTTGCCGCAGCCCGGGATGTGGCAGCTGTGCAGGCCCTTGCGCCGCAGGCTCGCCCCGGCCGGGCCCAGCCGCTCTGCCTCCTGGCAGTTGGGGCAGTCGCAGGTGGCGCGGCCCGAGTAGCGGCGGGCAGAGCGTGCTGAGCTCCCCCCGGCGGCGGCGGCCGCGGCGCCCGAGATCATGGCGCTGGCGGCGGCGGCTGCCACGGCGGCGCTGGAGTCCGAATAGGAGGGCAACACCGGCTTGAAGCCGTCCTGGGCCAGCAGGTGCTGGCTGGTGGAGAGCAGGTGCGAGGCGGCGGCGGCGGAGGAGCCGAGACCCGTGGAGCTGAAGGCCGAGTGCGTGAGGGAACTGAAGTCGGGGTTGTAGGTGCCCAGCTGCGAGTGCAGCGAGGCCTGGGGGGCGCCCGAGTGCAGCGAGCTCTGGAGCCCCCCAGCGGGGTTCTGCACTTCCAGCCACGACCCCGGGCTGCTGTGCACGTCCCACCACGACGACGCCGCGCCGTTGGTCACCTCGCCGGCCGCCAGCGTCGAATGGAAGCCCGACTTGTACCACGACTCGTACGGGTGCGCCATGCCCACGCGCGGGTACAGGCCGTCGGCCGCCGTCGTGTGCACCTTGGAAATGAAGGCCGACTGGCCACCCGCCTCCTGCGGGGACACTCCGGCCGCTGCCGCCGCGGCAGCCGCCGAGTTGGAGAAGAGGCCGCCGTAGTCGCTGCTGAAGGCGGACGACGTGGGCGACGTGGAGGCCAGGCAGAAGGCGCTGTTGGCGGCGCCCGAGCCGCCCGCCAGGCCGCCCGAGCCACGGCCCCCGGTGGCCACCGCGAAGCCCGAGAGGCTGGAGCCGAGGTTGCAGCTGGAAGAGGAGCGCTTCCAGGGGTGAAAGCCGCCTTTGGCGAAGGCGCTTGACTCCGGCAGCGTCGTCAGCGGGCTCGTGTTGCCGATCTTGTTGCAGGTCGCCGCTAGCATGGCCAACGGGGTCGTTCCGAAGCGCGGCTCTTCCTAAAGTGGGTAGGATGGGGGAGGGAGCAAGGAGGAGGAGGGCAGGAGGAAGTGGGGAAGAAAGAAAGTGCACCCGTGAGCAGCCTCGTCCCCTGCAGCTGCTCCCGGGGGGGCTCTAGCTCCCCGCCTCGCGCCTCCTCCCCACGCGCCC
The DNA here is from genome assembly GCF_003255815.1 of Theropithecus gelada. Lineage (NCBI taxonomy): Eukaryota > Metazoa > Chordata > Mammalia > Primates > Cercopithecidae > Theropithecus > Theropithecus gelada. The sequence goes on along the minus strand of NC_037680.1, from coordinate 50,705,728 downwards.
GCGGAAGAGTCACCGCACCGGGCGCGGGACAGTGGCCATCACCGCGGCGAAGGTCCGGGGGCCAGAAAGTTGCTCTTCGCTGAGGCTGTAAATCAAAGATGCCTCCGTGTTCCCCGCCTCAGTCGCTGCAACCCTGACTACAACCGGACTTGGGTTGTCGCGGTAAACCGGCTCCTCTCCCAGAAGACCCCAAGTCGCCCTTCGGGGTGACGCGCGAAGGTAAACACAGAGACCAGAGACAACAAACACCGGGCGAGGGCGGAGGCGGCCGAAACAGCAGCCAGGGACGGGCGAAACTTGCAGCACTCCCAGGGTGGCTACGACTTGACTTTTCTTTTTTAATAGAAAACGTTTGGTTTTAAAGTTGACACACACACAAACACAGCGATTATGAAAACAACAATCCGAGGATAAGCGGCCAGAGACGTATTTTCAAAGTCACGGGCGAACTGGGGAGCCGCGGAAATGTAAATATTTATTAGCGTGACTAGATGGACTGCAAAACGATTAAGACTGTTTTCTGGAAACACCACTGTCGCATAATTGCAACAAAATCCCCAAAGCAAGGCGGGGGGTGGGGTATAAATCACGAGGGGAAGAAAAGAAACCTCTAGCTTTTCTTTGAAACCAAGTAAAAAAGGACTTCATTAAGAAGGCCTTTTCTTGCAAAGGCATCTGCTGGGTTCCAAAAACTTCGGGAAAAAATCAGTCCCAGAAATGTGGCAAGTGCTAATAGAAGCTGAAGCTGCAGTCCAGCAGCAACAGTTTCTCGGGAGCCGCAGACCCCAGAAGCCATAACGAAAAATTACTCCGGTTAAAATAAGCAAATGCATTGCCGCGCTTGCGACTTACCCCGAGTATAGACGTGGCCATAGCAGGTCTCTGGCTGCGCAGCGAGGCTGGGAGCGGGGCTGAGCCTGGCGGCTGCTCGGAAAAACTGCTTGGGTCCCGCGCGGCTCCCGCGTCCCCGCGCTCGCGCCGAGCGGACTCCGGGCTCCCGCCGGCTAAACTCAGCCTAAGTGCGAGGAGCACCCGCTTTGAAGTGCCGCTGGCTGCGCCTCTCACCCAATGAGGGCGCAGGCAGAGCAGACGGGAGCTGCCCCGCAGCCAATCAGACGCGCCGAGGGGCCCGGGCCCGGGCTCCCGGCGCGTGCCAGTCAAGTCGGCTAGCTAGGGCGGCGGGGGTGAGGGGGAATGGGGGGGGGATACTTGGGGGGGGGCGAGGGCGGGCTGGGGACTGAAGAAATTACAGTGCAATTAAAAATTTGCACACACTCACGCACCAAGCCAGGTTTAAGTACCAATGAAACCGGGCCACATGCACCCCCCCCCCCCCCCACACACACACAAACCACCCCGAGATGTTGCAAGTTAGGGCTGACAGTCCTACTCGACTCCCCACTTGTAGGAAAGGAGGCAGGAGAGGAGACACCCAGGCACAGCCCGCACCAGCAGGGCCCAAGTGGAGACGGAAATGTCAGCCCTCACTTTGTGTGTCCAGGCTCTTGCCTACAGAACACAACTTCAGCTTATATCTATCATTCTTGCTTGGGATTTTTTTTTTTTAATCATTTTCGTGTGTCTTCTACCCAATTCCTTATTCCACTAGATTCAATGTTACTCTCACAGTTATACTGGGGAGGGGGCACGAAGGGACAGTTCCTCTGAGAGGAGCGAAACAGGCCTCTCTGTACAGATCTACATCCACAGATTTGTTGGGAGGGCCTGGAGCCTGCTGCATCCCGCCATTTCCCCCCAGCGGTGTAAGTGACTTCCTAATTGTCGCTCTGGCCTCTGACCCGGGGGGTAATACAAGTGCCACTCACGCTAGAGGCTTCTGGTGGTAATTGAGGGCACCCTTTGTACGGTTTCGCCAGCGCTAAGATACCAGGTTAACCCAGTTGTCAAATATGACTAAACAGTGGGATGTGCTGATTATCTGCCGGGTTTTGCTGGGGGCTGGCGTGGGGGTGGGAGGCATCAGCCCATACAACACGCTGCACGAAGCCGCTTATTTTCACATTGTAACAACTTTGGAAACAGAGACCGGCGCGAGCGGCGTCCGCCCCCACCTCCACCTCCGCTGAAGCTGCAGCTTGCTCGGCTGTTTGTTTAACCCGGTGAAGATTTGCATGTCGCGTTTCATCCTGGAGTGGAATTTTCTTGTCCCAGCTCCAGCCCACTCCCACTCCAGACTGCCAAGGCCTAGAGTCTCGTCTGTAAGGCAAGTGCGCCGTGTTAAGAGGCGGGGTCCCCCTTAGTGCCCTGCTTTCACGGACGTGCCCGAGAAATCTCTCCAGGATTTTCACCCGGGAAGGCGGAGGACCAGGCCACACGTGGGCGCCCCCACATTTTGCAGGCTGGAAGCATCCTGAAGTCCTCCCTGGACCTTGTCAGTGTGAAAAGAGGTGTCCTCAAACAGACCAGGGTGCGTCTTCGAGTCCCCCAGCAACCGCTGAACTGCTTGTTTTTCTCTTTCTGGGCCCCGCTTTCTCTTTCTTCTCCAGGGTAACCAGAAGCTGTTTTTGAATCAGAAATACCAGCGCCCTCGGGCAGACCTGGGCGCTGGTTTTAACATAGCACACTCCCCACCAAACCCACACCCTGCTTCTTAGGAGAAAAAAAAAATTAAACTACCAACCCCAAACCCTCGAGTGCAAACGATGAGTTGTCGCGGAGCGGGTGCAAATGACAAGGATGTGGAACTGTGCCACCCGTGTTTTCTCTCCTCTTTTGCAAGATCTCTTGACCTAAAAGTACGACCAGAGTGGCACTGCTCTCGGCCCTGTGATGGAGCCTGGGTGCGTCTTGGCGCACTCCGTGGGTGGGGAGGGCTATGAGGGTCGCTTTCTTGGATTCCTGTTAAAATACTTTGGCTCAGAATGGTTTTTTTTCTTCTTCTTTTATTTTTTTCTCTTTTTTGTTTAAGGTGGCGAAAGCACCAAGGAAATTATGACAGAGAAAGAGAAGGGACAGAGGAGAAGAGAACGAGAAGGCTCGTGTGGCTGTCAATGAAGTGCTGTGCCCTGGGAGACTGTAGTGGAAATGGGGGTGGGGAGGTGTGAAAAGTCCCTGGGGGACGCGGGGTGGAGGGTTGAGGAGAAATCAGACCGCCTAGACGAGCCGGAAAGCCCAGCAGGGGGACCCGGGGGCCGTTCCCAACAGGTGACTTCTGCCCTGGAAGAAGACAGTGGTTCTCGGCTTCCCATAGAGTCTCCGCGTGGATTTACTAATAGAGGGATTGTTAAGTGGCAGCGAGGCGTTTCCGACTCACCCTGTGCAGCCCGGGGAGGAGAAACGCCAAGATTTCCCCCGTCCACCTCCTCCCCCACCCCCAACACACCCTCTCCTTAAGGAAACCTGACAAAGTAATAAATAAGACAATCCGAAAAGCCACTTAGCACTAGTGACATTTTCAAGCCAACCATTTAAAACAGTTCTCGCAGACACCTCGGGCTCTGGCGCCCTGCTCGCCTTCCTCTTCTCCTCCTCCCCTCGGGTCCCCTCCCCTCCCCCTCCCGCCGTTTTCCCGTAGTTCCAGCTGTCCGACTCTAGACGTGGGCACTCGCATATTCCTTTAGATACACGCGTCTGCATCACAATAAAAGTTAGGGAAATCTTCCAAACGAACGCAGGCAAACACCCGGGCCACTTCAACTCTAAGGTGGGGCCCCAAGGAAATCTTTCGGAGGAAGTCCAGATTTTTTTCGTCTGACAGATTTTTTTCATCCTCTAAAAAAATCTAGTTTTTAAACAAAGATCAATGTGTTATGCTAAAGTGTTGAGCTGACTGTTAAAACATTTGGGGAAATAATGACAATGTAACAAAGGCCTGGTTTGGAGTGAATCATCACCCTTTTAAAAGTTAAAGCAATTTTCAGGAGAATAGCTTTCAGCAAACGCTTTACATTATTCAAAACGGCCAAATAATGCTCTATTATAGCGCCTGAATGCTGCCAGTCAGCCCCTAAGTGCAATTTGTGCAAAGGCCCCGGTGCCTTATCTCCACTTCTTTATAAAGAGGTGAATATAAAACAATTTCTTCCAAACCCAGACAGAGAGCACGAAAATTGCTTCCCTTTCTGCAATCAGGGCAATTTAACTGGAGTGCAATTAGCACTATTAAATGTCGATTCTGCATAAACAAATCTGACTGAGCAGCGAAAGTGGGGTGAGAACCTCATATACACTGAAACTGATTTTTTAAAATTATGTATCCGGGTCCTTTACAATTGATCCGTGACGTTTTCATCTTGGAATATATTTACATCATAAATACACTATGGTTAAATCAACATAATTTTTTTGCAAAAAAATTCAATACGAATCCTAATAAAGAAGAATAGGGTAATTAAAGGGAAGAGTTCACTTCCTTTGAACAAATATTGTTTCTCCCATCTAGGCTCTCCCGGGAGCTTTGATCTGAGCAACTGCTCAAGTTGCTGTGTTTAGAAGGCAAAGCCAGGGAAACAATTCGGTCATTAGCACTGATAGGAAGGATTGGACCTCCTAAGCCACAGATAAAATGCTTCTCCCTGATGCGCAGAAAACATAGTGGCGACTGGGAGGACCAGTTATTTTCTGAATAACTAGATATAGTAACTGGTTAAATATTAAGTGACTGCCCAGTCTCCCCGGAGCTTTGACCTAGCACAGAGTTTAGCAGCGGATATACACCACTGGGGTGGGGTGAAGTTGGGGTGGGGTGAGGTGGAGTTGGGGGGACTCCGGAATATGGTTGAAGGGGAGGCATTGCGGGAGGAGGAACGGAAGGTGCTGGCCTTGGCCAGGCTGGCTGCAGTCAAAGTCTGGACCACCGGGACTAGGAGGAGGGGTTGGGGGTGAAGGGAGCCCAGCCTATAAAAAGCATTTATCTGACCTGTCCTCCCTACTGCCTTTATTTATTTGCTAAGCCACAGCGCTCCTTTTTAAATGATTTGTGCAATTAATTATGCTTTTCATTTGCATGATCTTCACTAGAGCAGTGATTATCAGGTCAGCACGGTGTGGGAGTTGCAGAGATACATTAATAACTTGAGTTAAAAAAAGAAAAAGCTGCCCTTGTGTACCAATGTTGCCTGCCATGAGCAAGGGAGAAGGAAGCCCAGGAAGGTCCATAGTGCCTGTTGAGTCGGGTGAATCCTTTCCACAGTTGGAGTCTTGTCAGCGGTTGGTGAAAATGAAATACAGCCTTTGATTAGCAGGGAATCTTTTATAGTTAACACGTATTTATATTTTTTAAAGCACCAGTTGTTGAGATCAAATGGATGGAGAAAATTAATTAAAAATTGAGGAACTCTCCCACAGTTTCTGTTGAGCTTTCCTTTAATATTTGTTCTATAATGTCCTAATTCCAGCCCAACCCTTGCAAATGAAAGAGCAAGGAAGATTCAATAGGCCAATGGGACTTTCATCTTTTCTTTTTTTTGTATCTCAGAGGCGTCACTGCTATTTAGCAGTGGTAGAAGATGCAAATCTTTCTTGCCTCTGTAGGGTCTACTGAAGAAATTGAAAACCCCTAGTCTATTAAGTATAGTCCAAACGTTTGTTACACAACTAATTTTCTGCTGTTAGATGTATCTGGGCCATATATTTTAAGCTTGCCTCGATCTGTTTATCTGAGCCCAAAATGCATGAACAATTAAGGGAAAGACTGGTGTGTCAAAGGAAGGAAGGTGACTGTAGACTGTGTGATGATTTTAATGACTGCAATTATTGGAAGATTATTCAACAAGCATCATAGATTTGTTTACTGCATCACTCAGAAACTATGGGGGGCCTATTCAGCTTGGGGTTTTACTTTCCTCCCTCCCTCACCAACTACCAAAGAAGGGTCTTAGACCTAAGCAAATGTGGCATTCTGTAGTCACTTTCTTCTTTTTAAGAGCATCTCTTCCAAAATGATGCACATGTATTGTCTCAGCCAACTCTAATGGAACCACCTTTGGAGACATTAAAGCAATCTTTTCACATAGACCTGAACTAATATCAAGAAAAGCCAGAGGCCAGGATTTTGATCATTACTCAGTTTCTCCTAGCCAGGGTACCAGTTTCCTCAGTGTTACCCTTTCATAGGCAGATTTGAGGAGGCTTCCAACTCTTTCCTCCTCTATCCAAGGCTTGGAGAAGGCACTACAACCACAAGATGTTAAACAGGAGTGTAGGCATACCTCCAGGACACCCTGGGATAAAGATTGGCTTTTCCTTCCTTCCCTTTAACACACCCCCTCCCATGTTATTTCCTATCACAACTCCTGATGTTGCTTTATTAAAAATAAGTAAGTAAAAAGAAAAGGTATGGCTAAATGCATATCCGTTTGTGACTAAGGAAGTTTTTACTGTAAATACAGACACAAGGATGCAAGTAAGGAAAGTTTCTTGTCTGATATCAACAAAATGATCCTCAGTCCACAATAATCTATAAATTGTGGCATGGGCTTTGCTCATTAATCGTGACAGATTTGGAAGGGAGATTGGGGGAAAAATGAACAGCAAATATCCCCACTAACACCCCCTTTCTTCCCTCCCCTGTACCCCTGTAGAACTGAGACCGGAGTGACTGTGCCATCTAGACTTTCTTCCTGGGTTCTGTAATCGCCCAAACTCAAGCTTAAGGTGGACTTGCCTGGAACCTTCCCTGTTCAAATGTGAGCCTGCAGGATTCTGCAAGTGGCAATTAGGAGCCTATTACAAGCCATTAGATTGATCAATGTACCTTAAACAATGCGAATGAATTATATGACTGATTTATATGGGGAAGAAAAAGAAAGCAGTGGGGGAGGACGATTTCATCTCCTTTACATCCACACGCTGTTCTGGAGAAGAACCGGGCCCAGCCTCTGGTTCATCATAGCTTAGAACCACCCGAGCGATTTATCTAGAAAACTTTTCAAGCAAAGACAAGGTCCTCTCAGCTTGTCCGGTGGGTGGTGAGGTGCACGTTCTCTGCCTCTCTCTCGGCTTCCTAAGGAAGAGCTTAGAAAGACCAAGGCCCCGAGGGGCGGCGGAAGGTCACAGCGACGCCACTCCGCTAGCCAAGGACACCACCCGGAGCGGGCCCAGCTGCCTCCTTCCCTAGAGTCTGTCCCCAGAGAGAGGGAGGACGACTTACATATTTGTTTAACGGAGTGCTGGAGAGCTGCGTGGCCTCCTAATTACGTCAGGAACACAGAACCATCAGCCCTTGAAGTTTCCAGCGAGACTTCGGAAGGAGCGGCGACCCGGCTCCAGGCGCGAGATGACGCGGGGGGTGGGGAGGGAGGGTACTCCGTGGAACGGAACTCCAAGCTAGGGCTGGCGGTTCCAGCTAATCTATCTGGCGAAGACAAAATTACAACAGAGCTGGAGCGATCAAAGCTGGCCCCCGCCCCCACCCCCACCCCCGCCCGCCCGCCTTCCCGGCCCAAAGTCTGTTTGTAGTTGTCTCCTCGACTGCAGACACACTCGTCCATCTTCTCACGACAAGGAAATTCCTGCCAGTTTTCCCAGAGCCTGCAAGGAGAGGACAAACGCACTTCACCCGTCCCAGAGGAGGAGGATTCCCTTTGTTTAACCTCCTCCTCCCACAGTCGGCCTTCAGCTCTGAAATGGGGGAGGGGAACAGGGGATGGAAAGACCGTGGGCGGGGAAGGGCGGTTATAACAGAACCCCAGGTCCCACTCTGCCTTGCTGGTCCCTCCTCTTCCTCCTCCCTCTTCTCTTTCCAAGCTTCTCCCCCACCTCTCTCTCCCTCCTTCCGATCTTCTAGAGCCTCTTCCCACCCAAGTCCTCTCTCGGGCTCGCGCGCCCAGAGCCTGGGCAGGCGCTGTTTATTTCCCGGCCTTCGTGGTTTGGCGGGAAAGGCCTTCGTCCTGGCTTGTTCTTGAGTGTCTGGGACAAATCCTTTTGTTTGTGTCTAAACATGGAATGAGAAGCCTTCCAGGTTGATAATGGGGCTCAGAGAGAAGAGGAAAATATCAGAGAAGCAACATGCGTGTGTCTTTTGCAGCCAGTATGCGATGGCAGTCCAGGGTTTGGAACCCCTTCCAGGTGGATCATGATTTCGCACACACACCCAACTGTGCTCATCTGTCTTTCATTACCCATGTTCCACTCTCCTGGGTTCTTTTCTAAGTTAGTTCCTTTCAGCCCTCTCCTTCCTAGACCCTCTTCTCAGAACGCTACCGTTCAGTGAGAGGGTGAGAAAAAAAGATAGATCGTAAGACTCCCCTCGAGGACCGAAGCACCCCCGTGACATATCCGGAAACAGGCCAGCCCTGGCCGACACGTCCATGCTTTCTTGATTTCGGCCACTGTAGAGCCCAACCCTGACAGGCTGGACTTTCCTGTCACACCCACCGATGTCAAACCACGCCCTTCCAGATCCAGAAGGATACCCTCCGCCCTGACCCGCTTTTTGGAACATTGACTGAAGGGTATATACACAGGGGTAGAGGAAGTCTCCGTGCACTTTAGACACGTGCTCCTCCCCCTTGCCCCGTTGCCACATGCAGAATGTACACTGATGACAAACAGACACACTTACCAGGGCACATGCCAGCGGCGTCCATCCTCCTTCCCAGCCAGGCATCAGCAAGCGAGACCGCCTTGAGGCAGGTGCCATCGCCGCAGGGAGGGTGGCTCCGAGCTCCAGATGTCTCCCTGGGAGTCGGGACATTCAGGTACCCCAAAGCCAGTTTCGAGCCTCCAGGGCGGGGTGGGCGACCTTGACGAGTATGGGCGTCCCCCTCCGCTCCCGCTGTGCTTCCGCGCCGCTTCCTGCTCTGCACCACCTCCGCCGCCGCAACTGCCCGAGCGCCCCTCTCCGAGAAGCCCTCTGCCCGCTGCATGCAGCCCATAGGCTCTGCTACATCTGGGATGCATTGCCCCTTAATTGTCAATCCCATTATTGTGATCAAGTGAACGTTGCTAATCTCTACATTTATTGTTTAGGTAAATAGAGGCTGCATTTAATCAATATGCAGGGCCCCAGCTCTCGCAGCGCCAAGTAACTTAAGTCAACGGTGAAGATTTCAGTGTGTGCGTAATTACAGTGCTCGCGGAATCATCGCTCCAGCTCAATTCCACGTCTCTTCGCTGACCCGGGGGAGGGGGAGGAGGGAATGGGAGGAATCTCCACCCTCCAAGGGGTCGAGGGCCGGCTCCTGAAGGGCAAGTAAAAGACTTCGCGGCGGTGACACCGCGCGCCTGGCCCGCGCCCTCGGCGGTGCGCACTGTGAGCGCGGGGGCCTGAGGCGGGACTGGGGACTGCCCCCGACTTCTGAGCGGCAGAATCTGGCGCTTGGCGCCCCGGCTCTACCGCTCCTGGACCCCTCCCCTTCCAAATTTGCCTCAGGGAGGAGGGTGGTTCCCCATTCGGCGGGTCCCCGGCAGGCGGGAAAGCGGGGGCGGGGCCCTGGAAGTGGGTTGCCCCAAGTTCGCGACGCCCCTGCCCCAGCACGCAGGCTCCCTCTTCTCTTCCGCAGCTGCCGGGAGCAGCAGAGTTCCTTGCCCGCGGGGAACTCCCAAGAATTCCACGATTGGGCGCGCAGAGCGCGGGTTATTTGCCCTTCTTCCTAAATAGCTATTGTTTCCTAATTTAAGAGGACCTTCGCCGGGCTAGAACGTCAGGGATGCGCAGCAGGGGGTGGGCGGGTCTGGGGAGATGGGCGGTTCGCGCCGGCGAGGGGTGGTATCAGCTCCTTACAGTAGCTTGGCTCCCGGAGTGGTGTCAGAGTGAGGGCCTCTGGGTCTCGGCGGAGAAAGGGTTAGCTGAGAATCTTCCGGGGGGCGGCGGAAAGAACCCGACCGCCACGACACCTTGGAGTGGGGCCCGAGAAGCTGATCCTCAAGTTTGAGGCGCCAACACTTCTCTTTCGGCAACTCTGTTGTCGCGAGTTTCTCTTTCTTCTGGTTCCTCTTTCTCTGTTCCATTCCCGGACAAGTCGGACATAAACAACCAGTAACTTCAGTTGTAACCAGATACCCGCCTTGCATGGAATTGTCCGGCTTTATGTAAGCAGGATTCTGAGGTCAACTCATCATTTGACAGTTTAGGGTGCCATTGCAACCTCCCAACGAAATTACAGCTGAAGTTTGAATATAAGGGCCCATGGTATTTGATGGCAGCTGGCTGTTTTTAATTTTCGGAATGGAACAGTTTTCGTATAAGGTATCCCTCCCTGCTTTCTTCTTCCCTTAAGTTGAATAGCATTTGGAACAAGAGGGAAATGAAACACAAATGTCAGTGCAATCCCGAAAACCTTTTTCTTTCTATTTCTACATTCAGAGCCTCCCCTCTGACCGGCCTAAGCTATTCCTAAGCCTGTAACTCTCCCCATCAGTTGGGCAGACCTCTTACCACTGGGCTGCAAACCAGTGCTGCCTCTGCCTCTACAGTACAGATAAACGTGATGTCAGACTTTTTTTTTTTTTTTTTTTTGAGACAGACTCTCACCCTGTCGCCCAAGCTGGAGTGCAGCCACGCGATCTCGGCTGACTGCAACCTCCACCTCCCGGGTTCAAGTGATTCTCCTGTCTCAGCCTCCCGAGGAGCTGGGATTACAGGCGCCCGCCACCACGCCCAGCTAATTTTTTGTATTTTTAGTAGAGTCGGGGTTTCACCATCTTGGCCAGACTGGTCTCGAACTCCTGACCTCGTGATCCACCCATCTCAGCCTCCCAAAGTGCTGGGATTATAGGCATGAGCCACTGCACCTGGTCCAGACTCTTTTGATTAGGAATGTCAACTTAACCTTTTCTGGATGGCTGTTGTTTTTAAGCCAGGATAAGGAAAAGAAAGGCAAGAGAGCTGATAGCCAGGGCTCCTGGGTAAGCACAAGCCCTTTGGAGGTCTCAGGAGCTGGGTGTGAATTAAGGCCCACCACTTTAAGGCCCTGTGACCTTGGGCAGGCCTTGAAACTTGTCTTTCCTCCTCTCTAAAACGAAGCTAATAATTTCGACTTTGAAGGATTGTTGTGAAGGTTAAATAAAACTATATAGGAAAATTCCTAACAATGTGCTCAATACTTATTAATAGTTGAGCTAAAAAAGTTCCTGCCTTCCATTTTCCACTGAAATAGCATTCCCAGCTAAAACTTACTGTGAAACTAAAGGCAAAGCCAACAGCCGCTATAAAACAGAATTTTAGTGTGTGTGTGGGAAGCACAGGGCCTAGTACAGAAGCAAGGTTGGATGAGGATGAATGCAATGACAGCCTGCAGCTGCCTGATTTGGAAGGAGTAAGGTTAGCTGCTCCAGTCAGCCACACATTTCATGGTCTGGCTTTCATAGTTCTGCAGGAGGGGAAGAGGAGGCCTTGTCTCTAAAAATAATAGCTAATATTTATTGAGCAATTATTATATACCAGGCATTCTGCCAAGTGCTTTACACACAGCATCTCATTTAATCCCCACAATAACCTTACCAGGTGAGTCTTACTGATATCTTTTTTTAAAACTTTTATTGTAGAAAAGACCTGCTGAGCACAGTGGCTCAAGCCTATAATCCCAGCACTTTGGGAGGCCAAGGCAGGGCAGATCCCTTGAGCCCAGGAGTTTGAGACCAGCCTAGGCAACATGGTAAAACCCTGTCTCTATAAAAAATACAAAAATTAGCTGAGCATGGTTGTGTGTACCTGTGGTCCTAGCTACTGGGGAGGCTGACATGCGAGGATAGATTGAGCCTGGGAGGTCGAAGCTGAGGTGAGCCATGATTGCACTCCAGACTGGGTGACAGAGCAGGATCCTGTCTGAAATTTGGAAAAAAAAAAAAAAAAAAATCAAATACTTATTTAGAAATAGAATATTTTAATGAGCCCTTCTATATCCATCACCCAGTATCAACAGTTGTCAGCTCATGGCCAAACTTGTTTCATCTGTATCCCATCCATTTCCCTCTTCCTTATTTTGAGGCAAATTTCAGATATTATATTATTTTATTTGTAAATATTATGGTATGCATCCAAATGTCAAAGAAAAAACACCAAAAATTCTCCAATACCATGTTATTCTATAATTATATCTAAACACATTAAAGTCTCCCCAGTTGTGTCATAAATGATTTTTTTAGTTATTTTTTTTCAAATCAGATCTAAACATGCACACATTGCATTTAGTTAATATACCTCCCAAGTGTCTTTTAATCTATATGTTATTCTCTCTTCCTTTCCTTGCAAATTATTTGTTCTGATATCCCCCTCCCCACCCCCACCCTGTTTTTCTAAGAGACAGGGTCCCACTGCGTTTTCCAGGACAGACTCCAGTTGCTATTCACAGGTGGGATCATAATGCACTACAGGCTCAAACTCCTGGTCCCAAGGGATCCTCCTACCTCAGCCTCCCCAGTAGCTGCAACTACAGATGCACACCACAGCCCTCAGCTGATATTCTTTTATATGTAAAGGTTTAATTAATTAATTTAGAGACAAAGTCTCACTCTGTTGCCCAGGCTGGAGAACAGTGGTGCAATCACAGCTCACTGTACCCTTGACCTTCCGGGCTCAATGGATCCTCCTCCCATCTCAGCCTCCCAGGTGGCTGGTACTACAGGAACATGTCACCTTGCCCAGCAATTTATTTATTTGTTTACTTTTAGTAGAGACAGGGTTTCACCATGTTGCTCAGGCTGGTCTCAAACTCCTGGGCTCAAGTGATCCACCCGCCTCGGCCTCCCCAAAGTGTTGAGTGTAAGCCACTTTGCCTGGCCTTATTCTTTTTATAAATGAAGAAACTCAGAGAGGTTGAAGGAATTTAGTAAGGGATAGAAAAGGAATTTAGTCCAAGATATGACCAATTCCAGAATCCAAGCACTTAATGGCTTTATTATATTCACTTTAAATCAAGTGATGAAAAGCATGACACAGAAGAAACATAATCACTCATAAAAGATTTCAGAACATGCATGACTCCCCTAAGCAACCAGTTCCTTTACCAAGTACCCATGGAAAACTGTTCACTTAAAACCCAGGCAAGGCTTGAAATGTGGGAAGAGAAATTGAAAACAGAATAACCCAGTATCCTCCTTATGTTTTGAATCTGACTAAATAAATCCTGCATGCAAATGTATCCATAACGTAAAATAATTTTTACTTCCAACAAATATTTAGCAAGGCAAAAACATTTCTTAAATCTATCAGGTTTTTTTCTCCTTTTTTCTTCTGTTTTTCCTGATCTCCCTTTCTCTCTGTTCTCTATAGCTAAGATAAGGCGAAAACATCTCTTTCAAGCAATTATTTTAAAATACCAGTCAAATTAACAATTTGGTAGTCTGATATGTGATATCTGGCTTTTGTTATGGTAGTTTTGAAACCACAGTTACCCTAGCAACTGAATACATTTTTTCTTTAAAAAAATTTTAGCTGTCTGAAGGAGAAAAAAAAAGAAAGAAAAAGAAAACTTCGTGCCAGAATTTTCCCATAATAGCTTCCATTAACTGCAGTGACTTCTATTGGAGAGGCCAGCACTGCTGTCTCCTGCTGTCACCAGTCATTCACTGATCTAGCAGATGTTTTGTTTGATAAGGCCAATTTGAGTTTTATAAAACATTTATTTTTTTCACCTCCAAGGAGCAAATACTAGTAAGGATGGATTCAACGTCTATCACTGGATACCATACAAGGGCATCAACCTGCCAGTGGAGCTTGTAGGTGAGAAGAAAAACTAAAACAAATCTAAAGGCTTCATTTATTTAAAAAAAAAAAAAAAAAAAAAGGTGGGGGGGAGAAAAAAAAAGAGGAGGGATGGTTAAAGGGTATTAGAACAGTCCCTAAAAACTTAGCAAGAGGCCAGGTGCAGTGGCTCACGCCTACAATCCGAGCACTTTGGGAAGCCAAGGTTGGCGGATCACCTGAGGTCAGGAGTTAAAGACCAACCTGGCCAACATGGTGAAACCCCATCTCTACTAAAAATACAGAAATTAGCCAGGCGTGGTGGTGCACGCCTGTAATTCCAGCTACTCGGGAGGCTGAGGTGGGAGAATTGCTTGAACCTGGGAGACGGAGGCTGCAGTGAGCTGAGATCATGCCACTGCACTGCAGCCTGGGCAACAGAGTGAGACTCCATCTCAAAAAAAAAAAAAAAAAAACTTGGCAAGAGGAAAAAGGGAGCAGAAGAGCCAACAGTCTATAATAGAATCTTTCTGGCAATACCTGCTAACTATGCAGTTGCCAAAGAGGGCAATGATGCTAGTTAATGAGAAAAAGGAAGAAGAAAGGGAGTGATGCACATTGCATTGAGTTTTGTAGATTTGATAAACCATGGGTTGGCTTTTTTTTTTTTTTTTTTTTTTTGACTAAGTCTTCCTCTGTTGCCCAGATTGGAGCACTGGAGTGCAATGGTGCGACCTTGGCTCATTGGCTCATTGCAACCTCTGCCTCCTGGGTTCAAACAATTCTCCTGCCTCAGCCTCCTGAGTACTGGGATTACAGGCACGCACCACCACGCCCAGCTAACTTTTGTATTTTTAGTAGAGATGGAGTTTCACCATGTTGGTAAGGCTGGTCTCGAACTTCTGACCTCGTGATCTGCTCGCCTTGGCCTACCAAAGTGCTGGGATTACAGGCATGAGCCAACGCACCCAGCCCATGGGTTGGCATTTTAAGGAGGTGAAGCAGATAAGACTCAGCAAGGCAAAAAAGATGTACATTAGGACTTCTTGGAGCAACTAGACTCTGAATGTTGGCGAAAATGTTCACTTCCTCTGAACAAAATCCCTTTCACAGTCATGCTTGTAATGCAGACAGCTCTAGGTTTCTTTTCTTAAAACACACACACAAACTGATTTTATAAAAATATCCATATCCTTTCTCTTGAATAGAAGGTTTTAAGACCTGGAGCTATAGTGTGGGGAAATCAATAGATGGCAAAAGAAGTCCCGGGTGGTTCTGCCCCTGTTAGTAAGATACCGCCTTTCATGGGCCTCCTGGGGCTCATTTATGGAGTCATTCTGTAGAGGACCAAAATAAGCCAAAATCCAAAACAGGAGGTTATCCTTTGCAATATAACAGTCCAACAAAGTTTGAAAGAATGAAGGTTCTCATCCTTGGGATTTTATTTTAGATTGCCCTACCTACCTAAGTATAATATTTTGACTTGAGGAATTATATATTGAGCCAAGGTGAGAACTAAAAAAACAGAAAGAGAATCAACTCTTTTTGCAGAAAATGTAATTTTTCTATAGTAAACTCACCCTGCACTAACTCTCTCCCTCTCCCGGTCTCTCTCTGTGTATGTGTGTGTGTGTGTGTGTGTGTATATACACACACACATACATATATATAGTCCTAATAAGCACATTTTTTTTTAAAGCAAAATGTAAAAGACAGCAAAACCAGCAAGATCAGTTAGGATTTTTTCTTAACTACTTAAACTTTATTAAAGGAACTTGCTGCTTCTTTGTTGACCATCTGCAAGATGCTATACCTGGGTTACATTTTCAGTCTTGAATCCCACCCTTATGTAAGATCTAAAACTGGAGAAGAATGGCTGTCCAAAGGAAAATCTTGACACTTTTAGCATAAGAAGGGGTACTGGATATTGGGAAGAGAGAAACAGAAATATTAACTACAGATAGCAAAAAAGAAAAACAAATTAATATTGATTAATTAGAAGAGCTGAGGAAATCTGGAATGAAGGATTACTCTGAAGTATTTAAGCACCAGTAACAACAGACATTGCTACCAGAATTAGAGAACTGTGTAGTAAATTCAGTTCTTGTTTCCAGTCCTTATCCCTTTTCTTTTCTATTTTAACATGCTCCTTATTTTGAAATATAATTAGAAGCTTACAAAAAAGTTGCTAGAATCTTACAAAGAAACATTCCTGTTTATCTTTTAGCAGATTCGCCAGGTTTTAACATTTTGCATCATTTGCTTTGTTACTCTCTCAGAAGATTCAGATTTTCAAAGAAGACATGGGTTTGGTTTTAGATCAGCTAAGTTTGAGAGAAAAGTGGAATGTCTGAGCAGAAAAGCTTGGCCGGGTGCGGTGGCTCATGCCTGTAATCCCAGCACTTTGGGAGGCCTAGGCGGGCGGATCACCTGAGGTCAGGAGTTCAAGACCAGCCTGGCCAACATGGTGAAACCCTGTCTCTACTAAAAATACAAAAATTAGCCGGGTGTGGTGGTGCGCCCCTATAATCCCAGCTCCTCAGGAGGCTGAGGTGGGAAAATTGCTTGAACCTGGGAGGCAGAGGCTTCAGTGAGCCAAGGTCATGCCACTGCACTCCAGCCTGGGTAACAGAGCAACACTCCATCTCAAAAACAAAAACGAAAACAAAAACAAAAACAAAAAAAAGAGCTCAGCAGACTGACAGTCAAGGATCTAAAACTCAAGAAATAGACTACTCAGAAAGATAACAATTTGAAGAAAAAATTAAGTGGGACTAATTTGTTTGAGGACATGGATTTTGAGGAAAAGCCTAATTCTGAAAGGCAAAAGGTCTTAATTCCAGCCAGTGAAAAGGCATGTGATTCTATTAATATATGAATTGTAACTTCCCTTTAGGGTCATTTGCTATTATTCTTCTTTCACATTTGGAGACGACTTCGAAAATACATGAGGCTTATTGTATGGTTTTATCCAGGGGAAATTTATAAGAAATTGAGGCCGGGCGCGGTGGCTCAAGCCTGTAATCCCAGCACTTTTGGGAGGCCGAGACGGGTGGATCACGAGGTCAGGAGATCGAGACCATCCTGGCTAACACGGTGAAACCCCGTCTCTACTAAAAAATACAAAAAACTAGCCGGGCGAGGTGGCGGGCGCCTGTAGTCCCAGCTACTCGGGAGGCTGAGGCAGGAGAATGGCGTGAACCCGGGAGGCGGAGCTTGCAGTGAGCCGAGATCGCGCCACTGCACACCAGCCTGGGCGACAGAGCGAGACTCCGTCTCAAAAAAAAAAAAAAAAAAAAAAAGAAAAAAAAAGAAAGAAATTGAAAGTATTGTCATTAATATGGCTTGTAGGTAACATATATGTTCCAGTTACCATTGTTTTGTAACAAATTACCCTAAAACTTAGTGGCATAAAATGACGACTTTATTATGCTCACAGATTCTCTGGATCAGGAATTCAGATTGGGTACAGTGGGTATGGATGATAATCTGAAGCCTTAGTCAGGAAGAGTCAAAGGCTGTGGCTAACTCAACGACTGGGGGCTGGAATCACCTGGATATGATTTCACTCACTTATCTGGCAGAGGATGCCGGCTTTTCTTTTTTTTTTTTTAGGTGGAATTTCGCTCTTGTTGCCCAAGCTGGAGTACAATGGCACAATCTCAGCTCACTGCAACCTCTGCCTCCCAGGTTCAAGCGATTCTCCTGCCTCAGCCTCCTGAATAGTTGGGGTTACAGGCATGCGTCACCATGCCCAGCTAATTTTGCATTTTTAGTAGAAATGAGATTTCACCATGTTAGCCAGGCTGGTCTCAAACTCCTGCCCTCAGGTCATCTGCCCTCCTTGGCCTCCCAAAGTGCTGGGATTACAGGTGTGAGTCACCACATCAAGAAGGATGCTGGTTTTTAACCAGGACACCTACCGTATGGTTTCTGCATGAGTGGGTGCAGGCTTCCTTACAGCATACCGTTGAATTCCTGTATTGAGTGTCCCAAGACAGGAAAATGAAACATGGTATTTTTGTGATCTAGCCTCAAAATTTACATAGCATCACTCTCCAGTACTCTTTTATTGAGACAGTCGCAAGTGTTTGCCCAAGTTTAAGGGGAAAAGACATAAACTCCACTTCTCCATAAGACAAATGTTAAGGTCACATTATAAAAAGAGCACTTGGAATAGGAGATACTATTTCAGCCACTTTGGGAAAACACAATCTGCAATAAAACATATATGAATACATAAAGGGAGCATCTAACAGAGTGCAAAGAATAGGCATCTGAGAGTTATTTTTCATCTCTATGGTGGTTGAAATTTAAAGTATTTCCTCAAAGACTGAGATATAAAGAAGAATTTGGCCGGGCGTGGTGGCTCAAGCCTGTAATCCCAGCACTTTGGGAGGCCGAGACGGGTGGATCACGAGGTCAGGAGATCGAGACCATCCTGGCTAACATGGTGAAACCCCGTCTCTACTAAAAATACAAAAAACTAGCTGGGCGAGGTGGCGGGCGCCTGTAGTCCCAGCTACTTGGGAGGCTGAGGCAGGAGAACGGCGTAAACCCGGGAGGTGGAGCTTGCAGTGAGCTGAGATCCGGCCACTGCTCTCCAGCCTGGGCGACAGAGCGAGACTCCGTCTCAAAAAAAAAAAAAAAAAAAAAAGAAGAAGAATTTTACATATCCCCTATGGTTTCTTTATTAGGAATTATTTTCCATAAATGTCCTGAAAGTGTAAGATTTACAGATTTTTTTAAATTATTTTTATTTTATTATTATTATTATTTTTGAGACAGAGTCTCACTCCATCACCCAGGTTGGAGTGCAGTGGCTTGATCTTGGCTCACTGCAACCTCACCTCCCAGGTTCAAGCAGTTCTCATGCCTTAGCCTCCTGAGTAGCTGGGATTACAGGTGCACACCACCACATCAGGCTAATTTTTGTATTTTTAGTAGAGGCGGGGTTTCATCATGTTGGCCAGGCTGGTCTCGAACTCCTGACCTCAAGTGATCCACCCGCCTTGGCCTCCCAAAGTGCTGTGATTACAGGCATGAGCTACCATGTCTGGCCGGTGTTTTAATTAACATCTTGCTTTTACATGTACAACTTAGTGCATTGCAATTCTTTAAACATCTCATGAGCAGATGAACAGCAGCTCACGAGATGTTCAGAATTACAAAATCTATAGGAGTTTCTCATTTGGCCTAAAATTGAGGATGCTGATCTAATAACTAGATCACTCACATCTCTTTAAAATAAAATTTAATAGATTGCTTTAATAGAGAATTATTAATCATAGAAAAAATATTCAATCTGTCAGGTGTACATTCTTTTTTATTAGCACCCATTTCATTATGTAATTCAAAGGTTTGGAATATGGGAAATCAGCCTGCATCTTTGAAAGAAACCTTAATACTTTTCTTTGTTACTGCAAGTATTTTTTTCTTTTCCTTTTTTTAAATATGAAAAGAGACTGAGGAATTATCCTGATATTTGGTTAATAAATTAAAAACCTATGTTTAAATGCTTTAATATCCTGGTCCTGTTTCACTGTGTCATCAGGGGTTGGTTTATCAGCTGTAAAATTACATAAGAAACCTTTTAAATGTAGACCTGTTAACAATATTTGAACTGCTGTGCATATACTGTGATCTTCTAATAATGACTACATCAATTGTGACAGCTCACTGTAGCTCACCAGCACTAGCTCTGCAATTGCTGATGTATTTTCAGAGATCAGAGAAGGTAACAAGGCTGGGCTTTTTCCAGTATTCAGTGATTGTTACTCATTCAACATTTCAGGTCTTTTCTAGCCTTCTCCAAATCCTATTTTGCAAACCATATAAACGTTACTTTTTTTTTTGACACAAGTTCTTATCCTGTCACTCAGGTTGGAGTGCAGTGGCGTGATCACAGCTCACTGCAGCCTCAACCTCCCCAGGCTCAAGTGATCATCCCACCTCAGCCTCCCAAGTAGCTGGGACTACAGGCACGTACCACCATGCCCAGCTAATTTTTGTAATTTTTTTTTTTTAGAGTCGGGGTTTTGCCATGTTGCCCAGGCTGGTCTCAAACTCCTGGGCTCAAGTGATCAGCCTCAGCCTTCTAAAGTGCTAGGATTACAGGCATGAACTACAGCACCTGGCCAGAACACTACTTTTAAGAACCAAGAAACTGCTATATTTGAGTAGCCAATCAATTAAGAAGGCGGAAGAGATGTCGATTATATAGCAAGGACAGACCCAAGGGAAAGGAATTTTGAAAGTTGAACATTTTTCATTTTAAAACAATAAGTTTGGCTTGGTGCTGTGGCTCATGTCTGTAATCCCAGCAAATCACAAGAGAATCACTTGAGGCCAGGAGTTCGCGACCAGCTTGGGCTATGTAGTGAGATCCCATCTCCAACAAAAAAAAAAAAGTTTTTTAAAATTAGGGTGATATGGTGGTGTGCACCTGTAGTCCCAGCTACTCAGGAAGCTGAGGTGGGAGGATCACTCGAGCCCGGGAGTTTCAGAGTGCAGTGAGCTGTGATAGCCCCACTGCACTCCAGCCTGAGTGACAGAGCAAGACCCTGTCTCTAAAACAAAACCCAGAAACAAACAAACAAAAAAATTAAGTTTAATGGAATACATCTCAGTTAACAGTTATGTTAGATGAGGAGGCCTAAGCTTAGAGCAAATCCAGCTTTCTCTGTGTCTAGTTCTACCATAATTGAGTGATGGGGAAAGAAGTATACAGCAATGTGTATAAGTTAGGGTTTGTTTGGCTACAGGTTTGAAAGCAATCAGAAACCAAAGTAGAGAACATTGGCTTGAAGTGCAGAAAAAAGTTTACTTCTAAACTGATAAAGTGACTCCATGGATCATCAGGGATCTGAGTGTTTTTCTCTCCCTCTTTTTTCCCCATTTGCTTGTGTCATCTATGATTTTTTAAAAATTATTTTTTATTTCAGTAGGTTTTGGGGGAATGGGTGGCATTTGGCTACGTAGATAAGTTCTTTAGTGGTGATTTCTGAGATTTTGGTGCACCCGTCACCCAAGCGGTGTACACTGTACCCAACGTGTAGTCTTTTATTCCTCACCCCCCTTCCACCGTTTCCCGAGTCTCCAAAGTGCATTGTATTATTTTTATGCCTTAGCATCCTCACTGAGTGCTTCTCTCTTTTTTTAGTACACAGCCTCATAGGTCAAGATGCTTCAGGTCCAGCTACTGTTTCTCTATTCTAATGAGCAGGAAGGAGAAAGGGCAAAGAAAATATGCCATCTACCCTTACAAACACTTCCCAGAAACTCAACTCAACAATTCAGTTAACATCTCATGAACTAGAATTTACTCAGAAGCCATATCTAGCTGCAAGGAAGGTTGGGACCTACAGTTTTTATTTCCTGTGGCCGTGTTTCTATCTAAAAAAATCTATAACCAAATACTACAGTTTGAATGTTTTTGTTCCCCTCAAATTTATGTGCTGGAAGCTTAATCCTCATTGCAACAGTGTTGAGAGGTGGGGGCTGAATGGGAGGCATTTCAGTCATGAAGGCTCTACCCTTGTGTGTGGATTAATGCTGCTATAAAAAAGAGCTTGCAGGAGTGGGCTCTCTCTCTTCTGCTCTTCTGCTACATGAGGAACAGGGTTCCCCCTCCTCTGGAGGATGCAGAGTTCAAGGCACCATCATGGAGGCAGAGACCAGACCCTAACCCGATGCCAAAACTGCTGGCACCTTGATCTCAGACTTCTCAGCCTCCAGAACTGTGAACAATATATACCTGTTTATTATAAGTTCCCCAGTCTCAGGTGTTCTGTTATAGCAGCACAAATAGACTAAGGCACTAAGGAAAAAGGGGAGGTAACATATAATATTCCCTGACACAAAATAAGTCTTTTAGGAAAGGAGGGATGATCTAGGAACCAATAAACTGTTGTGAAACAAATTTACATGATGCTTGGCTAGTCAGTGTGTGACCAAATAGTAAAATGATTTTAAACTTTATTCTACCCAAATGAACATCAAGAATTCAAGAATTAGATTTAAATGAGACAAAACAATTATTTTTGATGTTATTAAGGGTGAAAGTGGCATTGTGGTGGTGTTAGGAAAATGCCCTTACTTTTTAAAGATTTACATTGAGGATAAAGGGGTGAAATGACATGGTCTTTGGCATTTACTTAAAATACATCTACAGGCCACGGGCAATGGCTCTTACCTGTAATCCCAGCACTTAGGAAGGCTGAGGCAGGAGGATCGCTTGAGTCCTAAAGTTCAAGACCAGCCTGAGCAACATAGTGGGACACTGTCTCCACAAAAAATTTAAAAATTAACCAGGCGTAGTGGTACACGTTAGTCAGTCCAAGCTACTGGGGAGGCTGAGGTGGGAGGATTGCTTGAGCCCTGGAGGTTGAGACTGCAATGAGTTGTGCTCAAGCCACTATATTCCAGCCTGAGTGACAGAGCAAGACCTTCTCTCAAACAAACAAACAACCCCAAACAAAACAAAAACAAAAAACTCCTACAAAGAAAAAAGGGGGAAGATGAAAAAAATATAGTCAAAATCTTGATCATTGCTAATTTGGGATTGGGGCAGAGGCTCACACCTGTAATCCTATCACTTTCAGAGGCCGAGATGGGCAGATCCCTTGAGTCCAAGAGTTTGAGACCAACCTGGGCAAAATGGCAAAAATCCCATCTCTACAAAAAATACAAAAATTAGTTGGGCATGGTGGTGCATGCCTGTGTTCCTGGCTACTTGGGAGGCTGGGGTGGGAGGATCAGCTAAGCCCAGGAGGTCAAGGCTGCAGTGAGCTGTGGGATCATTCCACTGTACCCCAGCCTGGGGGACAGAATGAGACCTGGTCTCAAAAATATATATATATTTTTAAATTGGGGGTATGAGTACATGGGATTGATTGTACTATTATTTTTTAGTATGTTTGAAATGTTTCTTTTTTGTTTTTTGGTTTTTTTTTTTTTTGAGATGGAGTCTCGCTCTGTTGCCCAGGCTGGAGTGCAGCGGCGTGATCTAGGCTCACTGCAAGCTTTGCCTCCCAGGTTCACAGCATTCTCCTGCCTCAGCCTCCCGAGTAGCTGGGAGGACAGGCACCTGCCACTACGCCCGGCTAATTTTTTGTATTTTTAGTAGAGACGGGTTTTCACCATGTTAGCCAGGATGGTCTCGATCTCCTGACCTCGTGATCCGCCCACCTCGGCCTCCCAAAGTGCTGAGATTACAGATGTGGGCTACCACTCCTGGCCTGAAATGTTTCAGTAAACAAACTTTTTTGTAAATAATCAGGATCAAAATTTCTAAATCTTAGTTGGTAATATCACTACCATGTAACCTTGGCCAATTTAATGTTTCTGTGTTTGAGTTTCTTCATATGTAAAATGCAAATAATAATACCTGGTCTAACCAGCTAACAGTGCTGTACTGAAGGCCAAATATAAAAATGCCTGTGAAAGTGTTTCAGAACCTATAATATAGTGTGATATCAGATATTGCTGATAATGTGCTTGCTGTCATTTTTATTAATGTAAGGCCAGAGTCCATGTCCCATTATTCACTGCTATATCTCTAGTGACTGGTAAAATGCCTGGAACATAATAGATATAAAATAAATGTTTGATAAGTGAGAACAAAATTAAGAAACAAAAAGTATATGAAACTGACATGAACTCGTAAGGATAGAAGAGACCTGGGAAGTCATCCAATAACCTCATGTTATGTATGAGGAAACTGAGCCCAGAGCAATTAAAGGACTCACTTAAACACGACACAGGTGGCAGAGTTTTAGTATGGTGGAGGAGATAAAGGCACAGTCATCCGCAAAATCACAAGGGAAACACCAGAGACTCCAGGAGAATGTTGCTCCCTTTTTAGCTACTTCAGGAAAATCATGCCATAATATCATTACATCACTGCTTGTTGCAGTCCCAAGGAACAGTCCGTTCTCTAGCAGCACTCAGACTTTGTTCCATTAACAACTGTTATCAAACAGGAGGCAGTAGGGACTCAAAAATCCTTTTGTCACGTTTTGGTTCCAATGTTCTACAGGGGTAGAGGGAGCTTCTGCTCCCTGGCCTGTGGGTCATATGGTCTTTATTGCAACTCTCAGCCTTGTTTTTGTAGAACAAAAGCAGCCACAGAAAATATGTAAATGAATGAGTTTGGCTGTGTGCCGACAAAACTTTAGTTATAGAAATAGGTGACCAGCTAGATTTGTCGTAGAGGATTTGATAAGAAGCCAGGACTTACCTCAAATGTACTCTGTTCCAAAGGCCAGTCTGTTCTCCAACTCCTCTCAAACATTATAATAATGATATACATTATAATTAATATATGCTACTAACAAAATGTTTTTTTTAAAATAAGGCAAAAGTGTGACTTTCATACAAATATTTTAAAAAGTTAAAGATTTGACCAGATGCGGTGGCTCACGCCTATAATCCCAACACTTTGGGAGGCTGAGGGGGTGGATCACTTAAGGTCAGGAGTTCGAGACCAGCCTGGCCAACCTGGTGAAACCTTGTCTCTACTAAAAATACAAAAATTAACCAGGCGTGGTGTTGCAACTGTAGTCCCAGCTACTTGGGAGGCTGAGGCAGGAGAATCACTTGAACCTGGGAGACGGAGGTTGCAGTGAGCCAAAGTCTTGCCACTGCACTCCAGCTTGGATGACAGAGTGAGACTTTGTCTCAAAAATAAAATAAAATTTAAAAAGTCAAAAATTTTATTTAACACACTAATTAGTGAGGAAAACACCAATATATTAAAACCAGTTCAAAGGGGATTAAAAGAACAAACACACATAGAGGCAATCAGGAATGCCGAAATGAATTTGTCAATAGAAAAAACTGATCAATATTTACAAGAAATAGAATAATGCTTGGAATCATCTTTTCCACAGAGTGGTCATCACTTTCATCTTCACCGGACACAACTTATTGCCATGTCTATGGACAAGACTCATTTGCATTACTATAAGGTTTTGTTTTTTTTTTAAAGACAGAGTCTTGCTCTGTTGTCCAGGCAGGAATGCAGTGGTGCCATATCGGCTCACTGCGACCTCCGCCTCCTGGGTTCAAGCAATTCTCATGCCTCAGCCTCTTGAGTAGCTGGGATTAAAAGCATGTACCACCATGCCGGGCTAATTTTTGTATTTTTAGTAGAGACAGGGTTTTACCATGTTAGCCAGGCTGATCTTGAACTCCTGGCCTCAAGTGATCCACTCGCCTCGGCCTCCCAAAGGGCTGGGATTACAGATGTAAGCCACTGCCCCTGGTCTTGCATTACTACAAATTTTCAACAACTTACAGAGTTGCATATAACCATCAGTCTGTGATGAAAACTACAATTCTCCATATAGTCAGATAATTCCAAAGGATCTCTTAGACAACCCCCGCTGAAATGATACCCAGTCATCACCCATTCAGAATTTTCCCTGATAATTTATTATAATTTTTCTTAATGCTATTCTTTCATCCAAAGTTTCCCAAAAGGTGATAAATATAACACTGGTGATACTGGATTTTAGGTGGCATGGACAAATACTTTTATCTTAATAAACATGTTTATTTTATAATAGGTTATAAAATTAGACTGTCAAACTCATAATATCACAGATGCTATTTTTTAAAAACCTCTACCTAGATAGATCACTGAAATTTCAGAACATTATAAATAAGAGATGATTCTAAAATCCTGTAGAAAGAAAAAAAGTTACTTACAAAGGAGCAAGAATCACAGACAGCTCTGAAAGTATCGTTAAAGTTTCTCTTCTCCCTGGCGTCACGTCTAAGTCAGAGTCTCCTAAAGAGCCCGAACACCTAAGGAAGCTCTTCATTGGAGGGTTGAGCTTTGAAACAACCAATGAGAGCCTGAGGAGCCATTTTGAGCAACAGGGACCGCTCATGGACTGTGTGGTAACGAGAGATCCAAACACCAAGCGCTCCAGGGGCTGTGGGTTTGTCACATATGCCACTGTGGAGGAGGTGGATGCAGCCACGAATGCAAGACCACATAAGGTGGATGGAAGAGTTGTGGAGACCAAGAGAACTGTCTCAAGAGGACATTCTCAAAGACCAGGTGCCCACTTAACTATGAAGAAGATATTCGTTGGTGGCGTTAAAGAAGACACTGAAGAACATCACCCAAGAGATTATTCTGAACAGTGCGGAAAAAGTGAAGTGACTGAAATCATGACTGACTGAGGCAGTGGCAAGAAAAGGGGCTTTGCCTTTGTAACCTTTGACAACCATGACTCCGTGGATAAGACTGTCATTCAGAAATACCGTCCTGTGAATGGCCACAACTGCAAAGCTAGGAAAGCCCTATCAAAGCAAGAGATGGCTAGTGCTTCATCCAGCCACAGAGGTCGAAGTGGTTCTGGAAACTTTGGTGGTGGTCGTGGAGGTGGTTTCGGTGGGAATAACTTCGGTCGTGGAGGAAACTTTAGTCATCATGTTGGCTTTGGTGGCAGCCGTGGTGGTGGCGGATATGGTGGCAGTGGGGATGGCTATAATGCATTTGGTGATGACGGAAGCAATTTTGGAGGTGGTGGAAGCTACAGTGATTTTGGCAGTTACAACAATCAGTCTTCAAATTTTGGTCCCATGAAGGGAGGAAACTTTGGAGACAGAAGCTCTGGCCCCTATGGCGGTGGAGGCCAATACTTTGCCAAACCACGAAACCAAGGTGGCTATGGCGGTTCCACTAGCAGCAGTAACTATGGCAGTGGCAGAATATTTTAATTAGGGCACAAAGCTTAGCAGGAGAGGAGAGCCAGAGAAGTGACGGGGAAGCCACAGGTTACAACAGATTTGTGAACTCAGTCAAGCACAGTGGTGGAAGGGCCTAGCTGCTACAAAGAAGACATGTTTTAGACAAATACTCATGTGTATGGGCAAAAAACTCGAGGACTGTATTTGTGATTAATGGTATAACAGTTTATTTTAGTTTCTGTTCTGTGGAAAGTGTAAACCATTCCAGCAAAGGGCTTTGAGATATATATAATATATATTTTTTGCACCCATGCTGTTGATTGTTAAATGTAATAGTCTGATCATGATGCTGAATAAATGACTTTTTTTTTTTTAATGTGCTGTTTAAAGTTAGTCTACTCTGAAGCCATCTTGGTAAATTTCCCCCAACAGTGTGAAGTTAGAATTCCTTCAAGGTGATGCCAGGTTCTATTTGGAATTTATATACAACCTGCTTGAGTGGAGAAGCCATTGTCTTCAGAAACCTTGGTGTAGTTGAACTGATAGTTACTGTTGTCACCTGAAGTTCGCCATTAAAAGAGATTACCCAAGCAAAATCATGGAATTATTGGTCATAAAAATAATTGTTGGCACATCCTATGCAATATATCTAAATTGATTAATGGTACCAGATAAAATTATAGATGGGAATGAAGCTTGTGTATCATCCATTATCATGTGTAATCAATAAACAATTTAATTCTCTTGGAAAAAAGGAGCAAGAATCAAACAAACATCAGATTTCCTATCAACATTGGATGCTCAAAAACAGAAAATATACCTTCAAAGTTTAGAGTGAAAGTTATTTTAAGAGTAAAATTTTATTTCCGTTCAAACTTTTCAATCCAGAGTGAGAGTAAAGCAGTTATTCTCAGAAATTTAATAACTCAGAAGATTTAACACCCATAAATTCCAGGTAAATTAAAAACTAAAGTGTGGTACAGATTTGTTTCCAGCCCAGATGGAGTCACAGAGACCAGATTTACTTTTCTGCCTGAAATCACTGAAAAAATAAGACAAAAATCTATGAAACAATGGTTTTTAAGGCACTGGACATGACACAGTGAAGACGAGTGATCCCTGAGAGATGAGCAGCTAGTCAAGTGAGCCCAGTGATGGTCCAGGTTTAGTGCCTGAGGAGAGTTTCCAGGCTGCAGTGCACTGGGAGTTAAGGGGAACCCAGGCAAGATGCAGCAACCTCCCAGACTTAAGGAGAAGAACTGAGAGTTGAAGAGATGAAGCTGGGGAAGACCAAAAAGACCAAAGCTGTTGGAGCTTGCAGAATAAAATACCGGAGAGGAGAAAGGGTCTCAGAGAAAGACAGAATCACCAAAATGTCCAGAGGTTCTCCCTCACGTACTCAGCTGACTGCTTATAAGCACATGCACGGGAGAAAAAGACACATGGAAAGAACTACTCATAAGAAGCTCGTGTGGGGCCAGGAATAGTGCCAATTCCCCCAACCAGACTTGAAAACCTCGTAATTCATGAGGTATTAGGGTAGAGTACTCAGAAGGCTCTTGCCTCCATAGTGGGGGAAAGTTAGCCCTAGATTAAATGTTACTCTGATCTCACCTAATGAGGCTTAAAAGCAAGAACCGAAAGGATCAAACTTTTTCCAGGTTAACTTAGTTGCATCTCAGAACAAAGCTCAAGGATGTTTACAGGTATATAAAAATATCCAGCACCCAACAAAGTAAAATTTATAATGTGTGACATTTAATTTAAGAAAAGACAACTCTAAGGCATGCAAAGAAGCAGGAAAATTGTAAGGAGAAAAAAAATCAATCAATCAAAACTGCATAAAATAGACATAGATGATAGCATTAGTAGACAAGGGCCGGACGTGGTGGCTCACACCTGTAACTCTAGTACTTTGGGAGGATAATACAGGCAGATCCCTTGAGCCCAGGAGTTTGAGACCAGCCTGGGCAACACGGTGAAACCCCGTCTCTACAAAAAAATGCAAAAATTAGCCAAGTGTGATGGCACATGCCTGTAGTCCCTGAGGTGAGAGAATCACCTGAGCCTGAGGAGGTTGAGGCTGCAGTGAGCTAAGATCGCATTACTACACTCTATCACGGGTAAGACCCTGTGTCAAAAAAAAAAAAGTAGACAAGGACATTAAAACAGCAATTATAAATGTATTCCTTATATCTCAAAATCTAGAGTAATAGTTTTCAGTAGAAATGTGATTCTCCATCCCTGGTGACATTTGGCAATGTCTGGAGACAGTTTGGTTGTCACAATTTGGGGGTAGAGGTGCCACTGGCATAATGTGGGTAGAATCCAGGGATGTTGCTAAACATTCTTCATGCACAGGAACAGCCCCCCACGACAAAAAATTATCTAGCCCAAATTGTCAGAAGTGCTGAGGTTGAGAAACTCTGATCTAGAGGAATGATTGAATATGTTAAGTAAAGACATAGGAAATATGAAAAAGATACAAATTGAACTTTTGCAGATAAAAATGACAATGACTGAGATTAAAAATACACTGGATAGGATCAATAACAGGTTAGACATTGCAGAAAAACATGAGTGAACTTTAAAACATGCAATATAAGCCATGCAAAATGAAACTCAAAATATAAGTCTGGGGTATAAGAAAAAAGAAACAGATCATCAGTAAACTGTGGGACAACGTCAAGTGGCCTAACATATATGTTGTTGGAGTGCTGAAGAAAAGGGGTGACGGAAAAAAAATCTCGAAAGAAATAAAAGCCATGACATTTACAAATTTGATAAAAGCTATAAACCAACAGATCCAAGAAGCTCAACAAACCACAAGCACAAGAAATGTGAAGAAAACTACACCAAGGCAAAATCATAATCAAGTCACTTAAAATAAATTATAAATAAAAAATATTAAAAGCAGCCAGAGGGCTGGGTGTGGTGGCTCACACCTGTAATCCCAGCACTTTGGGAGGCTGAGGTGGGCAGATGACCCGAGGTAAGGAGTTCAAGACCAACCTGACCAACAGGGTGAAACGCTGTCTTTACCAAAAATGCAAAAATTAGCTGGGTGTGATGGTGGGCGCCTGTAATCCCAGTTACTCGGGAGGTTGAGGCACAAGAATTGCTTGAACCCGGGAGGCGGAGGTTGCAGTGAGCCGAGACCACACCACTGCACTCCAGCCTGGGAGTGAGACTCCATCTCAAAAAAAAAAAAAAAAAAAAAAAAAAAGGAAAAAGCAGCCAGAGGAGAAAGAAGATATGATGTGTACAGAAGAACGGAGATAATGATGACAGAACATTTCTGTCAGACAAGGCAAACAAAAGAAAATAGTGGAACAACATCTTTAAAGTACTTAAAGAGAAAAAGCTGTCCACCTAAATTTTTTTTTTTTTTTTTTAGAAACTGATGTTTATTTTCCATCAACCATTTTTCCATGTTACTTAAGAGCCCATGCAAGAACAGCTTAAGACCATTCAGTGGTTGCTCCTACCCATTCAGTGGCCTGAGCAGTGGGAGGTGCTCACCAGTCTCCCGTGGCAGGCTGAGCACTCCAGTCTTCAGTAGGGAGCTGCTGAATAGGCACAGAGGTCACCTGCCACCTCAGACCAGTCTGCACCCTCAGGCTGAGTAGCGGAGAACTCAGGAGCTGGCACAGTCTGTTCACCCTGAAATTCCTCCTTGGTCACTGCCTTTTCAGCAGCAGCCTGCTCTTCTTTTTCAATCTCTTCAGCATCTCTGTAGAAGTAGAGCTCAGGCATGACCTCCCACGGGTGTTCACGGGAAATGGTGCCATGCATGTGCAGAACTTCCTGAGCCAGCATCTGCCACATCAAACCCACTGAGTGAGCTCCCTTGTTGTTGCGTGGAATGGCAATGTCCACATAGTGCAGAGGAGAATCTGTGTTACACAGAGCAATGGTAGGTAGGTTAACATAAGATGCCTCCATGAGAGGCTGGTGGTCAGCCCTGGGGTCAGTAACCACAAGAAGCCGTGGCTCCTGGAAGGCTGCCTGGATCTGGTTAGTGAAGGTTCCAGGAGTGAAGCGGCCAGCAACTGGAGTGGCTCCAGTGGCGGCAGCAAACTTCAGCACGGTCCTCTGGCCAGTATTCCTGGAAGATATAACACTGACATCAGCAGGGTTTTCAATGACAACAATGGCACGAGCTGCCAGCAGAAGCTTCTCCCAGGTCCTCTTCAGATTTATGATGTAGATGCCATCACTTTTCATTTTATAGATGTATTGTTCCATCTGGAAGTCAAGATTGGTGCCACCTAAGTGGGTTCCTGCTGCAAGGAACTTAAGGACATCCTCCTCCTTCATTTGCAGGACATCAAGGGCTCCGGACATTGTGGAAGTTTCACTTTAAGTTACGACGGGAATCCACAATAACGCCGTATGGACCCCTCTGTAGGTAGCACAGAAAAGCCTAAAATTGTGTATTAAGATATCTTTTAAGCCAGGCATGGTTGTGCATGCCTGTAGTCCCAGCTATCCAGGAGGCTGACGTAGGAGGATCACTTGAGCCCAGGAATTTGAGTTCAGCCTGGGCAACATAGTTAGACCCCATCTCTAAATAAATAAATATATCTTAAAAATGAAGCCAAAAGACCGGGTGCGGTGGCTCAAGCCTGTAATCCCAACACTTTGGGAGGCCGAGACGGGCGGGTCACGAGGTCAGGCGATCGAGACCATCCTGGCTAACACGGTGAAACCCCATCTCTACTAAAATATACAAAAAACTAGCCGGGCGAGGGAGCAGGTGCCTGTAGTCCCAGCTACTCGGGAGGCTGAGGTAGGAGAATGGCATAAACCCGGGAGGCGGAGCTTACAGTGAGCTGAGATCCAGCCACTGCACTCCAGCTTGGGTGACAGAGTGAGACTCCGTCAAAAAAAAAAAAAAAAAAAAAGACAAAATAGAGACCTTTTTAGATATTAAAAAGCTGAAAGGACTCACCAGCATATCCACATTACAGAAAATACTAAAGGAAATCTTTTAGGCAGAAAGAACGTTGGAAATATAAATCTTCCTAAAGGAACAAAGAGCATTGAAAATGGTAACTATGTAGGTAAATATATACAACTTTTATCTTATTATTTCAATATTTTGAAAAGATAAGCTGGGCACAGTGGCTCAGACCTGTAATCCCAGCACTTTGGGAGGCTGAGGCAGGTGGATCACGAGGTCAGGAGTTTGAGACCATCCTGGCTAACACGGTGAAACCATGTCTCTACTAAAAATACAAAAAATTAGCTGGGCTGGTGGCACTCACCTGTAGTCCCAGCTACTCAGGAGGCTGAGGCAGGAGAATCACTTGAACCCGGGAGGCGGAGCTTGCAGTGAGCCGAGATTGCGCCATTGCACTCCAGCTTGAGCAACAGAGACTCCATCTCAAAAAAAAAAAAAAAAAAAAAAAAAGAAGATAATTGCCTAGCCAGAGAAATCAGGCAAGAGAAAGAAATAAAGGGCATCCAAGTTGCGAGGGAGAATGTCAAAGTCAAATTGTCCCTGTTGCAAATGACATGGTCTTATATATAGAAAACCCTAAAAGTTCCACCAAAAACTCTTAGAATTGATAAAAAAAAATTTAGTAACGTTACAGGATACAAAATCAACATACAAAAATCAGTAGCACTTTTATACATCAACAGTGAGCAAGCAGAAGAAGGAATCAAGAAAGCAATCTAACTTATAATAGCTACCAAAAAAAATTCATAGGAATAAATTTAACAAAGAAGGTGAAAGCTAAAGACCTTTCTCTATAAACTACAGGAAAACTATAAAACACTGATGAAAGAAATTGAAAAGGACACACTCAAAAATGGAAAGATATCCCATATTCATGTTTCCAATATTCTTGGAAGAATATTGTGAAAATGACCATACTACTAAAAGTGATCTACAGATTTAATACCATCCCTATCAAAATATTAATGACACTATTCACAGAAATAGAAAAACAACAATCTTAAAATTTCTATGGAACCACAAAAAGCCCTGAATGGCCAAAGCAATCATGAGCAAAAAGAACAAAATTGGAGGCATCACACTACTGGACTTCAAACTATATTACAGAGCTATAGTAACAAAACAGCATGGCACTGGCACAAAAACAGGCACATAGATGAATGGGACAGAATAGAGAGCCCAAAAATAAATCCACATACTTGTAGTTAGCTTAGTTTCAACAAAGATGCCAAGAACATTTATTGGGGAAGGGGCAGTCTTTTCAATAAATGGTGCTGGAAAACTGAGTATTTGTATGTGAAAAAATAAAACTAGACCCCTCTCTCTCACCATATTAAAAAAAAAAAATGCCAGGCACGGTGGCTCACGCCTATAATCCCAGCACTTTGGGAGGCCGAGGTGGGTGGATCACCTGAAATCGGGAGTTCAAGACCAGTCTCACCAACATGGAGAAACCCCATCTCTACTAAAAATACAAAATCAGCCAGGCATGTGGCACCTGCCTGGAATCCCAGCTACTCAGGAGGCTGAGGCAGGAGAATCACTTGAATCCGGGAGGCAGATGTTGCAGTGAGCCAAGACCATGCCATTGCACTCCAGCCTGGGCAAAAATAATGAAACTCTGTCTCAAAAAAACCCAAACAAACAAACCCCAAAATGGATTAAAGATTTAAATGTAGGCTGGGTGCAGTGGCTTATGCTTGTAATCCCAGAACTTTGGGAGGCCGAGGCAGGTGGATCACTTGAGGACAGGAGTTCAAGACCAGCCTGATCAACATGGTGAAACCCTGTCTGTACTAAAAATACAAAAAAAATTAGCCGGGCATGATGGTGGGCGCCTGTAATGCCAGCTACTCAGGAGGCTGAGTCAGGAGAATTGCTCAAACTCAGGAGGCAGAGGTTGCAGCGAGCCGAGATCACGCCATTGCAACTGCAATCCAGCCTGGGCAACAAGAGTGAAACTCCGTTTCAAAAAAAAAAAAAAAAAGATTTAAATGTAAGACCAAAAACTATAAAGATAGGAGAAATGTTTCAGGATATTGGCCTGCTCAAAGATTTTTATGGAAAAATCCTCATAAGTATAGGCAATAAAGGCCAAAACAGACAAATGGAATTCTGTCAAATGAAAAAGCTTCTGCACAGCAAAGAAAACAATGAACAGAGTGAAGAGACAACTTACAGAATGGCAGAAAATATTTGCAAGCTATTTATCCAACCAGGGATTAATAGCCAGAATATACAAAGAACTCAAACAACTTAACAGCAACAACAACAACAACAACAACAAAAATTTAAAAATAGGCAAATGAGCTGAATTGATATATCTCATACAAGAAGATATACAAATGGCCCACAGGTATATGAAAAAATGTTCAACATTACTAATCATCAGAGAAATGCAAATCAAAACCAAAGTAAGTTCTCTCACCCCAGTTGGAAAGGCTATTATTAAAAACAAAAAAACAAAAACAAAAAAATACCCGACAAATGCTTGTAAGGAGGTGGAGAAAGGACACCTCACCTTTTTTTTTTTTTTTTGAGATGGAGTCTCGCTCTGTCGCCCAGGCTGCAGTGCAGTGGCATGCTCTCAGCTCACTGCAAGCTCCGCTTCCTGGGTTCACGCCATTCTCCTGCCTCAGCCTCCCAAGTAGTTGGGACTACAGGCGCCCACCACAACGCCCGGCTAACTTTTTTTGTATTTTTAGTAGAGACGGGGTTTCACCGTGTTAGCCAGGATGATCTCGATCTCCTGACCTCATGATCCACCTGCCTTGGCCTCCCAAAGTTCTGGGATTACAGGCGTGAGCCACCACGCCCGGCGAGAAAGGAGAACTCTTATGCCCTGTTGGTAGCCATATAAATTAGCAGTCATTATGGAAAACATTATGGAGGTTCCTCAAAAAACTAACAATAGGCCAGGCACAGTGGTTCATGCCTGTAATCCCAGAAGTTTGAGAGGCCGAGGCAGGTGGATCACTTGAGGTCAGGAGTTCAAGACCAGCCTGGTCAAAATGGTGAAACCCCATCTCTACTAAAAATACAAAAAATTAGCCAGGCGTGGTGGCGGATGCCTGTGATTCCAGCTACCCAAGAGGCTGAGGCAGGAGAATCGCTTGAACCCAGGAGGCAGAGGTTGCAGTGCGCCAAGATGGCGCCACTGCACTCCAGCCTGGGCAACAGAGCGAGATGCCGTCTCAAAAACAAAAACAAAACAAAACAAAACCCCCTAAAAATAGAACTACCATATATGATCCATATGATCCAGCAATCCCACATCTAGGTATATATCCAAAGGAAAGGACATTGATATGTCAGAGAGATATCTGCACTCCCATGTTTTACT
Source organism: Theropithecus gelada (assembly GCF_003255815.1). Classification (NCBI taxonomy): domain Eukaryota; kingdom Metazoa; phylum Chordata; class Mammalia; order Primates; family Cercopithecidae; genus Theropithecus; species Theropithecus gelada. Next base: position 50,671,129 of record NC_037680.1, on the reverse strand, counting down.
GCAACAGTATTCACAATAGTTAAGACATGGAATCCACCTAGATACCCATCAACAGATGAATGGATAAAGAAAGCATGGTACAGGCGGGGCGCAGTGGCTCACGCCTGTAATCCCAGCACTTTGGGAGGCTGAGGCGGGCAGATCACCTGAGGTCAGGAGTTCGAGACCAGCCTGACCAACATGGAGAAACCCCATCTCTACTAAAAATGCAAAATTAGCCAGCCATGGTGGCAGGTGCCTGTAATCCCAGCTACTCAGGAGGCTGAAGCAGGAGAATCGCTTGAACCTGGGAGGTGGAGGTTGCAGTGGGCCGAGATTGGGCCACGGCACTCCAGCCTGGTGACAAGGTGAGACTCCGTCTCATATAAAAATAAAAATAAATAAAGCATGGTATAGGGCCAGGGGCGGTGGCTTATGCCTGTAATCCTAGTACTTTGGGAGGCTGAGGCAGGTGGATCACCTGAGGTCAGCAGTTTGAGAGCAGCCTGGCCAACATGGTGAAACCCCATCTCTACTAAAAATACAAAAACTTAGCCGCGCGTGGTGGTGGATGCCTGTAATCCCAGCTGCTCGGAGCCTGAGGCAGGAGAATCACTTGAATCTGGGAGGCGAAGGCTTCAGTGAGCCAAGATCGGACCACTGCACTCCAGCCTGGGCAACAACAGCAAAACTCTGTCTCAAAAAAAAAAAAAAAAAAAAAAAAAGAAGAAGAAAGAAAGCATGGTATATATGCACAATGGAATACTGCCATAACAAGTTAAAGAATTCTGTCATTCACAGCAACCTGAATGAACTTGGAGGACGTTAGGTTAAGTGAAATAATCCAGACACAGAAAGATAAATACTGTATGTTTTTCCTCATATGTGGAAGCTACAAAGTTGATCTCTTAGAGGTAGAAAGTAGAATAGTGGTTACTAGAGGCAGAGATGGGTAGGTGGGGAGGGGAAGATAAGCAAAAGTTGGTTAACAGAAGTAAAATTACAACTAGGTAGGAGGAATAATTCCTGGTGTTCTGTAACACTACAGGGAGACTGTAATTAACAATGATTTATTGTATATTTTCAAATAGTTACAAGAGCAGATTTTGAATGTTCCCAAAACAAAGAAATGATAGATATTTGAAGTGATGGATACGCTAACTACCTGGTAATTATACATTGTATACATGTATCTAAATATCACACTGAACCTCATAAATATGTACAATTACTATGTGTCCATTTAAAATAATAATAAAAGCAAAGAAAACCCAAAATAAAAAAGATGATTGTTTAAACAAAAGTAATAATGGAGTATGAGGTTTACAGCATATATGGAAGTAAAATGTGAGACACCAATAGGACAAAGCATTGGTTTGTTTGGAGGGGAGGCTAAGGGGGTTCGGCCTTCCCCAGGATCTCTACCTGTGACTGAATAGTACACTAAACTCAGTAGGAGTATTATAACACCTGTCTGGCCTAGAGGCCAAGTCAATTTTCCAATTTGGTAGTTATAAAACCAAGCCATTTTTGTTTGTTTGTTTTGTTTGTTTTTTCCTAAAGAAAACAAAAAGAGCTAGGAACAGTGGTTCACACCTATAATCCCAGTGCTTTGGGGGGCCAAGGTGGGAGGATCGCTTGAAGGCAGGAGTTGGAGACTCACTTTGTGCCAACGTTGCATCGAACAACTGAATTGCCTAACATTTTCATTGATTTGATGAATTGTTTGGATATTGCATAGATACAGGATTTAAAATAAATTCTTTCTTTAAAAATTGAGTGGCCAGGTGCAGCGGCTCCCACCCGTAATCCCAGTGTTTTGCGAGGCCAAGGCAGGAGGATCACTTGAGGCCAGGAGTTTGAGACTACAGTGAGCTATGATCGCACCACTGTACTCCAGCCTAGGTGACAGAGCAAGATCGTGTCTCTAAAAAAGAAAGAAGACAGAAGGGAACCGAGCCCTCAGTTTGGTGGTGTTGGTATTGGCTGGGCTGAGGACAGCCCAGAACTCCAGGGTGCTAGCCTTTTAGCCACAAAAAAATTCCATTTCACCCAAGGACCAGAACCCATCGAAAAGATCTGCATTCCCCACAGGTAATTTCATGCTCCCAAAATGGGACATAACATGATCATATTTGACATTCTGTTTCAGAGCCTTGTGGGAAAATTGTGTCAAGAAGCACAAGTTTGGCAGAAGAAGGAGGCAGAAAGTCTTGAGAAGAATGCATCGGAAAAGACAAATGAGGGGTGAACCCTCAAGGCCAAGTGCAGGAGGAAAGGCATCTCCCAGGCTGAGTACTGGCTGGGAGAATGGCTTCATAGACATTCACAGCATGCAGCTTCTGGAAAAGATAGAAAGGAAGGCTCTCACAAGGCAGAGTTCACTTCCCAAGGACAGAGGCAAATGGAGCAGTGCATTTGTGTTTGGACTTTCTGGGGAGCACTGGATGGAGCTGCCAGATTTGTTGAAGGAGCAGACGCACCTGAGAGAATGGCAGGTATGCGACACCCCGATTCAAATCACTCCTACATATATCGAGCTGTTTCAAATGATGAGAATTCAGGATCTGCCAAAGAAACAAATCTCACATTTTCCAGCTAAAATCAGTTGTTTGAAGAACTTGAAATAACTCAATGTGAGTTTCAACTATCTGAAGAGCATTTCTCCAGAGCTGGGAGACTGAAATCCAGAGGGACTGGATTGTTCTGGAAATCTAGAATTCACAGAGCTGCCTTTTGAATTAAGTAATTGGAAGCTAGTTGCATTTGTAGGTATCTCAGCAAACAACTTTTCCAGTGTCCCAATCTGTGTCCTGAGGATGTCTATTTGCAGTGGTTGGATATCAGCAACAATAACCTCACTGACCTGCCACAAGATAGAGACAGGCTGGGAGAGCTGCAGGGCTTTCTCTTGTATAAAGCAAGTTGACCTACCTTCCTTACCCCTTGCTTAACCTGAAGAAGTGCACTTTGTTAGTCGTCAATGGGGACCACTTAGTGGAGCTTTCAACTGCCCTTTGTGACTCCTCCACACCTTTAAAATTTGTGAGCATTACAAACAATCCCCTCCACCTTTTTTTTTTTTTTTTTGACAGAGTCTTTCTCTGTCACCAAGGCTTGAGTGCAGTGGCACGATCTCAGCTCACTGCAACCTCCACCTCCTGAGTTCCAGTGATTCTTCCACCTCAGCCTCCTGAGTAGTTGGGACCAGAGGTGTGCACCACCACACCCAGCTAATTTTTGTATTTTTAGTAGAGACAGGGTTTTGCCATGTTGGCCAGGCCAGTCTCGAACTCCTGGGCTCAAGGGATCCGCCCACCTCGGCCTCTCAAAGTGTTAGAAATACAAGTGTGAGCCTTGATAAAGAATTTATGAGGCTGGGTGCGGTGGTTAATGCCTGTAATCCCAGTACTTTGGGAAGCCAAGGTGGGTGGATCGTGTGAGGTCAGGAGTTTGAGACCAGCTTGGCCAACATAGTGAGACCCTCGTCTCTACTAAAAATACAAAAATTAGTGGGGCGTGATGGCACGCGCCTGTAATCCCAGCTACTCCGGAGGCTGAGGTAGGACAATCACTTGAACCGAGAAGGCAAAGGTTGTAGGGAGCCGAGATTGTGCCTCCACACTCCAGTCCAGGTGACAGAGTGAGGCTCTGTCTCAAAAGAAACAAGAATGTATGAAAGCCTATACTGAAGATCTTAAGGAAAGAGAATCTTCCCAAGCTGTACCACCAAAGGGTCTTTTAGCCTTCAACTTTGATATTATCCATCAGAAGACAGCAAAGTCTCACTATTCTGTGGAGCTTTCAGTTTTTGTGTTATGGGTCATGTCATGTAGGAAGAATGGCTTGTGCTTAAGGACAAAGTCTAGAAACTATCATAGTGGTTAAGACAAGTGATTTTCAAATGTCAAATATATGAATACCTCCCTCCAAAAAAAATTTTAAAAAAAGTAAAAATAAATGAGGCTACATTATTTGGCCTTAAAAGATGTCAAGCCTAGAAATTGTAAAAATTTCTTAGGCTCTTAGGATAAAATACTGAGAGAGGAACTAATTATGGTCTGGAGTTTCATTGGCTGTTAAAACCTATGGAATGTTGTCTGGCTCCTAGTGCTTTTGTGTGGTATTCTAATGTATGATTTTGCTTTTGAAACTGTTGGGAAGGTTGGAGGTCAACTGAATTGTTTATTCAAAGTCATAAATGCAAATTGTTTTCTCATCTCTGGAATTAGGAATCTTTGAATGTAAGTGAGAATTTCCTTAAAAGTTAGCAGAAAAAGTTGGTTTTTATTTGGAGACGTGTTAGGTTAATTACAGTCTTAATTTGGTGGAGTACAATGGAGATCTTTTTTAATGAACATGGAGAAGCTGGAAATATTATACTCTACAACCTGTTATCAACCTACCAAATAGGTGAAAAAAAGTCCTAGGTGGAAAATTAAGATTAATATCAATTACATTTCTTTGTGAGGCATGTTTTTATCTGAGCAATTTGGACTCTGGCACTTCATCTGGAATATGTATATTGTATACTTGATAACTACTGTGAGTGGATGGCTCCTGTGCTAATTTGTAAGATTATTGTATTAATGAGCTCTTGCTAGTTTATGTGGCAATAAGAAACACCCCCAAATCTCAGTGGTTTATGACAACAAAGGTTTATTTCTCCCTCTTGGTGCATGTCAGCTGCAGCTTGGCTCAATGGGTATTCATTTCAGAATCTAGGTTGACAGAGCAACACCGATTAAAGACATTTGTTACCGTGACAGAGGAAAAAGAGTACAACGGCTAAGCCACGCAATGTCTCTTTAACTCCTGTTTCGATGGTACACATGGCTTATGCTTCACATTTCATTGGCTGAAGGAAATCGCATGGGCAAATCTAACGTTAAGAGAGTGGGGAAGTCTGCACCTGTAGGAAGGTACTGCAAGTCACATGGGAATATGTAGGATATAAAATTCTCTTACGGCAAGTGTGGGGAATAATCGAGAACAAAAATGCAATCTTCCACAGTTATTAAAAGAGATACATTGAATGAAGAAATAATTCAATAGACTGTTCTGATCCCAGCATTCAAATAAGACCAACCTGGTGGTCTATGTAATATCCTTTCAGGTTTTATCACCGCGCTTTCAATTTCAGAATCATGCATCTTATAGTGAAATACAAACCCTTGCTACTCAAGGTTTTTTAGGTGGAAAGATAGGGGAGAAAAGCCTCCTTAACAGGACCAATCACTAGTTCTGCCAAAGAAATGACCATTCTCTATAACAGCAAAGCTCAAAGCATTTCTTCCCACATATGGCTCACATGTTCTTTTTAAAATGTATAGCAGCCACCACCCTTCACAGTCCTTGTTACTATTTGTAACTTTGTCCCTTAATATTTATCCTCCACTCAAAATCTTTTCTCAGGAAGCACTGCCACTGATGTTTTTCCAGTGTTCTACTGAGATGCCACCTTGAAGCAGAATGCCAGTGTGTATCCTTATAGCAATTCTTCTGGGTGTAATCATCCTGCGCCACCACTTTAGCTTATCAGACAGGAGCTAGCTGTTACCCTGATGCCACACACATCTCATGTCTTGGGCAGAGAACTGTTTTTTGTTTGGTTGGTTGTCTTTTTTTTTTTTTTTTGAGACAGAGTTTTGCTCTCTTGCCCACGTTGCAGAGTTGTGGTGTGTTCTCAACTCACTGCAGCCTCTGCATCCCAGGTTTGAATGCTTCTCTTGCCTCACCCTCCCCAGTAGCTGTGACTACAGGTGTGCACCCTCACACCTGGGTAATTTTTTTTTTTGTATTTTTAGTGGAAACGGGGTTTCACCATGTTAGGCCAAGCTGGTCTTGAACTCCTGACCTCAAGTGGTCCACCCACCTTGGCCTCCCAAAGTGCTGGGATTACAGGCTTGAGCCACTGTGGCTAGCTGTTTGGTTGTCTTTTTTTTTTTTCAGATAGAGTCTTGCTCTGTTGCCCAGGCTGGAGTGCAATGGTGCAATCTCAGCTCACTGCAACCTCTGCCTCCCATCTTCAAGTGATTCTCCTGCCTCACCCTCCTGAGGAGCTGGGATTACAGGTGCACACCATGACGCCCAGCTAATTTTTGTGTTTTTAGTTAGAGATGGGGTTTCACCATGTTGGCCAGGCTGGTCTCGAACTCCTGACCTCAAGTGATCTACCTGCCTTGGCCTCCCAAACTGCTGGGATTACAGGCATGAGCCACCACACTCGGCCTGTTTGGTTTTCTTTTGAGACAGGGTCTTGCTCTGTTGCTCAGGCTGGAGGGCAGTGGAGCCATCATGACTTACTACAGCTGCAACCTCCCAGGCTCAGGCAATCCTCCCACCTCAATCTTCTGAGTGGCTGGGACTACAGGTGCACACCACCACACCTGGCTAATTTTCAAATTTTTTGGAGAGACGGAGTCTTCCTGTGTTTCCCAGGCTCTTCCCAAACTCCTAGGCCCAAGCAATCCTCCCACCACAGCCTCCCAAAGATTACAGGTATGAGCCACTGTGCCCAGCTGGAACTGTTTTTGATGAGCTCAGCTACCACACAGATTTTTTGTTTGTTTGTTTTTTGAGACCGAGTCTCACTCTGTTGCCCAGCGTGGTGTGCAGTGGCACTACCTTGGCTCACTGCATCCTCTGCCTCCCAGGTTCAAGCGATTCTCCCGCCTGAGCCTCCCAAGTAACTGGGATTGCAGGCGGCCACCACCACTCCTGGCTAATTTTTGTATTTTTAGTAGAAACGGAGTTTCACCATGTTAGCCAGGCTGGTCTCGAACTCCTGACCTCAAGTGATCCGCCCACCTCAGCCTCCCAAAGTGCTGGCATTACAGGCGTGAGCCATTGCACCTGGCCACCACACAGATTGTTTAAGTTTTCATTTGTGCTTCAAGAATTTTGGTATGATATCAGATTTTATATGTTTTTGAAAGAGATTGAGCTCCACCATAGTTTTAAATACCTTAATTTTCATCTGTTGCTTGATGGCACCCTGTTTTTCAGTTTCCATTATGATATGATGAACTTTTTGATACTGTTGCTTAATTTTGTTTTTTAGTGCATATGGGAGAATCACTTCCCAAACTCTCATGTTATCTTTAGAGAGAAAAGTGTCAGTCATTATTATTGGGTGAGATGAGTCATCAAAGAGATTCTGGGTAATAGGTAGACCTGATACAGTAGGTAAAAGTGATATTGTTCTTTGAGCTTAAGAACTTGCCTCTGATCTCTCCCAGGCACATGAGTGAAGAGTTTGAGGTTTCCGAGAGATAAAAATGAGGAACTGAGTGGATGAACCAACAGAGAGGCATAAACTTTGAACTTGAAGGGTCATAAATTCTTCTGCTTGCCCTGGTGGGATGCTGACATAAGATGGAACACTCACTATGGAAACTTGGATGAATGACATTGCTGAGGAAGCAAATGTTCCTTAAAAGACTTCACAATACACCAGCAAAGGGCTTCAGAAACCCCAAAAGGGAAGGAGAAAGAGGGTCAAATGACAAAGGTACAGCTCATCTTCATCAGCGTGAAAGGACTGACTAGCCAGTCAATACAGGATTCCTCTAAGGAATTTTTAAAAATCACTTTATGGAGGTATGATTGAGACACAAAAGCTGTACATACTAAATGTATATAATAATTAATTTGGAAATATGTATACGCTCATGAAACCATCATCACAATCCAGGCCATAAACATATCTATCGCCTCCAAAAGTTTTCTTCCTCTCCCTTTGTTTATTTATTATTATTTTTTGTGCTAAGAACAGTTAACATAAGACCTACTCTCCTAGCAAATATCTAAGTATACATTACAGTACTGTTAACTATAGGCGCTGTGCTGTATAGTAGATCTCCAGAATTTATTCATGTTGTGTAACTGAAAATTTGTACCCTTTGACCAACAACTTCACATTTCCCCTTCTACCAGTTTCTGTGAACCACCATGCTGCTCTCTGCTCCAATGAGTGTTCCTATCCAAGATTCCTCATGTAAGTGGGATCAGGCAGTTATTTGTTTTTCCATGTCTGGCTTATTTCACTTAGCATAATATGCCCCAGGTTCATCCATACTATTGCAAATGGCAGGGTTTCTTTATTTTTTAAGGCTGAATAATGTCCTATTTTATGCGTATACCATACTTTCTTTATCCATTTATCCACTGATGGATATTTAGGTTACTTCCATATATATTTTTTTGATATATGGCAATATATACATATTTGCAGACTTTTTTGGCATACTGATTTCAGTTCCTTTAGAAATATATACTCAGAAGTGGGATTGTTGGATCATATGGTAGTTCTCTTTTTAATTTTTTTAGGAATTTCCATACTGTCTTCCATAGTGGTTATACCAATTTACATTCCCACTAACAATGTATGGGGGTCTTCTTTTCTATTTCACCAACACTTTTGTTTTTTTGTTTTGTTTTGTTTTATAATGATCATTCTAATGTGTGTGAGTAATATCTTATTGTGGTTTTGATTTGCATTTCCCTGATGGTTAGTTAAGTTAAGCACCTTTTCATATACCTGTTGGCCATTTGTATGTCTTCTTTGGAGAAATACCTATTCAGATCTTTTGCCCATTTTAAAGATGAATTGTTTTTAGTTTTTGTTTTTGCTGTTAAGTTGTAGGTGTTCCTTATATATTTTAAATATTAACCCCTTATCAGATACATGGTTTGCAAACACTTTTTTTCTTTCTGTAGGTTGCCTTGTCATTTTGTTGATTGTTTCCTTTGTTGTGAAAAAGCTTTTTAGTTTGATGTAATTCCACTTGTATGTTTTGGCTTTTATTGCCTGTGCTTTCGGTGTCATATCCAAGAAAACATTGCCAAGAACAATGTCCAAAAGCTTTTCCCCTATGCTTTCTTCTAGAAGTGTTATTGTTTCAGATGCCCACTCTCACCATAGTGGGAGAGTACTGGAATAGTACTATTAATAGAAGAGTTACAGTTAAGGTTACCAGTACTAGAAGTCCTAGTCACAGCAGTTATGCAAGAAAAAGAAAAAGAAATAAAAGGCATCCAAAGTGGAAATGAAGAAGTAAAACAATTTCTGTTTGCAGATGACATGATCTTATATATAGTAGGCACTAAAGACCTAAAGACAACAAAAAATCTGTTAAAACTAATAAATGAATTTGGGAAATTTACAAGATACAAAATCAACATGCAAAAATCAGTTGCATTTCTATACACTAACAATGAACTATTCACAAAGGAAATTAAGAGAACAATTCCATTTACAATAGCAACAAAAGAATAAAATACTTGGAAATAAACTTAGCTAAGGAGATGAAAACTTTGTACACCAAAAACTATAAAACATTGATGAAAGAAATTAAAGAAGACACAAATAAATGAAAAGATATCTTGTGTTTAGAGACTGGAAGAATTAATGTTATTAAAATGTCAATGCTAGTCAAAACAATCTATAAATTAATTGAAATCCCTGTCAAAATCCCAATGGCAGCCAGGCATGGTGGCTCACGACTGTAATTCCAGCACTTTGGCAGGCCAAGGCAGGTGGATCACCTGAGGTCAGGAGTTTGAGACCAGCCTGGCCAACAGGGTGAAACCCCATCTCTACTAAAAATACAAAAATTAGACAGGCGTGCTGGCACATGCCTGTAATCCCAGCTACTCCGGAGGCTGAGGCATGAGAATCACTTGAACCTGGGAGGTGAAGGTTGCAGTGAGTCAAGATCATCCCACTTCACCCCAACTGGGCAACAGAGTGAAACTCCATCTCAGAAGAAGAAAAAAAAAATTCCAGTGGCTTTTATTTTTACAGAAATAGGAAAAAGAAATCCTAAAATTCATATGGAACCACAAAAGATTCTGAATAACCAAGCAATCTTGGGTGAGAAAAGCAAAGCCAGAGGCCTCACATTTTCTGATTTCAAGATATATTACAAAGCTACAGTAATCAAAACAGTATGGTACTGGCCTAAAGCCAGACATAGACTAATGGAAAGAATAGAGTCAAGAGGCTGGGCGTGGTGGCTCAAGCCTGTAATCCCAGCACTTTGGGAGGCTGAGGTGGGTGGATCACAAGGTTAGGAGATTGAGACCATCCTGGCTAACACAGTGAAACCCCATCTCCACTAAAAATACAAAAAAATTAGCTGAACGTGGTGGTGGGCATTTGTTTTCCCAGCTACTCAGGAGGCTGAAGCAGGAGAATGGCATGAACCCAGGAGGCAGAGCTTGCAGTGAGCCTAGATCACACCACTGCACTCCAGCCTGGGTGACAAAGAGAGACTCCATCTCAAAAAAAGTCAAGAAATAAAATTCATACATATAAAATCAACTTTGTATGTATGAACTTATTTCATACATATAAACTTTGTAAATTTACATGTATTACACACATGTAAATTTCTTCTGTTCAACTTTATATGTACAATTTTTGACAACAGTGCCAAGGATACATGATGAGGAAAGGATAGTCTCTTCAATACGTGGTATTGAGAAAACTGGATGTCCATGTGCAAAATTATGAAATTGGATCCTTATCAAATGCCATACGCAAAAATCAACTCAAACGAGAAATTTTGAAACCAGAGAAGGAATTTTCTCCCTTCCTTTTCTAGGGGTTGGCAAAAGGCAGCATTCAAGGGACAAGGTGGCTGGTGAAACTGGCTAGGGCCTTGGACCTACACCTTGTGATAAGAACCAGCAGGTAATTTCTGGAAGAGACAGAAATTTCTGTCAGTTCTCGTATTGGTACCTGGCCAGATCTTGCACTGGCTAGCTGTCTGAGCAGTTTCACCAAGTATCTAACTGAGACTGGGCAGGAGCAAAGCATGGAAGAAGAGCTATGTTAGTCAAAGCCAACCTGGGTTGAAAGCTAGTCTTTTCGATAAGGAATTTGTGTTTTATAAACTTTTTTTTTTTTTTTTTTTTGAGACAGAATCTCACTTTGTGGCCCAGGTTGAAGTGCAGTGGTGGGATCTCGGCTCACTGCAACCTCCGTCTCCTAGGCTCAAATGATTCTTGTGTCTCAGCCTCCCAAGTAGCTGGTATTACAGGCACGCACCACCACGCCCAGCTTTGTGTGTGTGTGTGTGTGTGTGTGTTTAGTAGAGACGGGGTTTCTCCACGTTGGCCAGGCTGGCCTCGAACTCCTGGCCTCAAGTGGTCGGGCTACCTCAGCTTCCCAAAGTTCTGGGATTACAGGTATGAGCCACCGTTCCTGGCCTCCAAACTCTTAAAAAGGCAAGGGAAATCTCCTGCCCCTTTCTCCAGGGAGAAGGAGTTGATACTTTAGCCAGACTCTGAGAAACTTACTAGATCACAATATTTTGTAGGCAGGTGTCACTGTGATTAAAGACATGAAAGTTTTTATTTTCCTTGCTTTTGTACCATGATAGGACCTTCTGCTCCAAATAGACATTTTGCTTTTTTGGGGTACTTTCTCTTCACTCGGGATAAATGAGCTCAAGTCTGCCTCCTTGGGGAAGGCTGGGTCATCTTTCTCTCTGTCCTTTTTCATTAGATACTTTAGTTTCTGGGTTAAGTATTCTTGCTTGGTCCAGGTAAAATTACTTGCATGTTTAAGAAGTTTAAAAAGTCTTTCTTAGGTGGACGCAGCGGCTCATGCCTGTATTCCTAGCACTTTGGGAAGCCGAAGCAGGTGGACTACCTGAGCTCAGGAATTCGAGACCAGCCTGGGAAACATGGCAAAACCCCATCTCAACCAAAAATACAAAAAATTAGCCAGGTGTGGTGATGTGCACCTGTGGTCCCAAATACTCGAGAAGCTGAGGTGGGAGGATTGCTTGAGTCTGGGAGATGGAGGTTGCAGTGAGCCGAGATCATGTCACTGCACTCCAGCCTGGGCGACAGAATGAGACCCCATTAAAAATAAATTATTGTGGCCTGGAAATTTCAATGAACTAGATACACCAACCTGAACCTGTTCCTAATCTGACTTCATTCTATTGGTTGGGGAGAATTAATTCACTCTTGCATAGGCAACATCAGAGAATAAAAGGCAATATTTTCAGAGCTACCAAATGTTTCCAGTGGTGGCCAGATTCCAGGTCTACAGATGGTAGGTTTCATATGTTGTAAGTGTTTGCTCAGGCTCATGATAGGATAAACAACACGTTGGGTAGTGGGGTAGTGGATCTATAATAAACATATTAGATAATCCATGCTCTACAGGTGTTTTACATATAGAATTCTTTTATGTGTAAAACTGGGGAGAAAACAGCTGTTCCACAGTCCTTCCTATCCCAGCAGACTTTTTCTTTTAAAAGGATAATGAATATATATTGCTCCCTGCACGTTCTCTATTTCTGCTGTCACAAATATAATATCCAGGAGGCATTTGATTCTAGAAGATCCATTTGAAGATTGGTGAATACTACAAATTAATTTGGATGAATTTCTGGAAGTTGCACCCAACTATCCTGTCTCCTTTGAAGTGCCACACAGGACTGCAATTTGTCTCCTGCTGGCCTTCTGCAGCCTATTTTGTAGAAGATGAAAGGATCAGCATCATGTAAATCACTTTACTGTTCAGACCCTCCCCATATAAGGAGCAAATCTGCATCAGTGGGAAGGTGATCCTTAAGTCATAATGGTGAAAAAAAGGGTGGTAACCTGAAGAGTGCTGTATGAGACCCATTTTCAGGCCTTTAGACTTAGAGGTGGACTACAGTAATGGAGGCTACCACAATGAGGAGCTGTTAGGATCATTGGAGGCATCTCCATCAGGAATCTGTCACCTTGTGCCAAGAGCCAGAAGCCCAGATGGTAGCCCTAGAATTCAGCTGCTCACCAGAAATTGTTCTGCTAATTTGATGGCCTTGTCTGTTGGGAGCAGGAAGAAAGGAATTGTAGCACTGAATTGAGAGCATTCCTGGGAACTTCAAAGGAGGACTATGAACTGAGAGTATTCACCACTTTCTGATTCCTTATGTCTGATTTATCACATAATTTAAGAATTCTCAAAAAAAGTTATTAATATGCTTACTTCAAGCAAGCATTCAAGGTACAAGTTTTTATGTGAAGATGTGTTTTAATTAGTTTAGGTATCTACCTAAAAGTGAAATTGCTGGCTTATATGATAGTTCTATGTTTAACTGTTTGAAATTGCCAGTGTTTTTCAAAGTAGATGTATTATTTTACATTGCCACCATCAATGTATGAAAGATCCAATTTCTTCACATCCTTGTCAGCACTTGTTATTGTCCATCCTTTTTATTATAGCCATCCTTGTAGTTGTGAAGTGGTGTCTAATTGTGGTTTTGATTTGAAGTTCCCTAACGATTAAAGTTAAACATCATTTATGTGCTTTTTGCCCTTTTGTATATTTTTTTGGAGAAAAGTTTATTGATTCTTCTGTCCATTTAAAAATTGGGCTGTCAGTCGGGTGTGGTGGCTCACGCCTGTAATCCCAGCACTTTGGGAGGCCAAGGTGGGCAGATCACCTGAGGTCGGGAGTTCGAGACCAGCCTGACCAACATGGAGATAGCCCGTCTCTACTAAAAATACAAAATTAGCTGGGCTTGGTGGCACATGCCTGTAATTCTAGCTACTCGGGACACTGAGGCAGGAGAATTGCTTGAACTTGGGAGGCGGAGGTTGCAGTGAGCCGAGATCACGCCATTGCACTCCAGCCTGGGCATTAAGAGTGAAATTCCGTCTCAAGAAAATAAAAAAGAAAAAAAAATTGGGCTGTCTTTTGATTATTGAGTTGTGAGAGTTCTTTATATATTCTAGATACTAGACCTTTATCATGTATATGGTTTGTAAACACTTTCTTCTATTTTTTTGGTTTGTCTTTTCACTTTCTTGATGATGTCCTTTGAAACATAATTGTTTTTAATTTTGTTGAGGTCTAATTTATCTACTTTTTCTTGTTGCTGGTACTTTATGTGTCATAGCTAAGAAGTCATTGTCTAACCCAAGATCATGAAGATTTACTTTATGTTTTCTTCTAAGACTTTTATCGTGTCAGCTCTTACAGTTAGGTCTTTGATTCATTTTGAATTAATTTTTTTTATGTCTTGTAAGACAAGGATCCAACTTGTTATTTTGCATTTGAACATCTATTTGTTTTCTAGGCATTTTTCCTGCTGCTTTTTTTTTTTTTTTTTGAGACAGAGTCTCGCACTGTCACCGAGGCTGGAGTGCAGTGGTGTGATCTCGGTTCACTGCAAGCTCCGCCTCCCGGGTTCACGCGATTCTCCTGCCTTAGCCTCCTGAGTGGCTGGGACTACAGGTGTGTGCCACCACCCCTGGCTAATTTTTTGTATTTTTGCTTCTATTTAAAATATGGAAAGTATCGATAAAAGAACTAATATAATTGTAATGAAATATAGTATTAACAATAAAACTGAAGATTCAGAATTTTCTGGTTTCTAGGTTCAAGTCCAAGTTACGCTGGTTTTCATCTAAGGGAAACCACTAAATCTTTTTCACTTAATTTGTAATCACTTGAGCATCATAGATTTGTATAACTCTCTGAATGACCTGCTGGCTATAGGTTTTTATAGTTTAAACGGGGCATTTTCAAAGAGCAAACTGCTTGAGCTGAGTCTGAATTCTTCACTTGGTAATTGGTTTTCTGAACATGAAACAAGCGTATTTAACCAATGGTGAAAAGCGTATTTTACATGTCTTATTTTAGTATTACTTTCTCTTCTCATTTTTATAGCAATGATTGGACAGCCAGTACTTGAGCTTTACCCTCTTATTTCATTGCATTTATTGACTTGGATTTAGTCAATAGTAGTTGTTAGATCTAAATCCTGTTCTTCTATCACTTATAATATTCCCTTGCCTCTTTGTAACTGAAGGTAGGAAGTTATTTTATTCAGAAGTGGTCAATGAAATTAATTGACCCAACAGACAAAATATCTCAAATTAGGAAAGTCTGACTTCATCTACCTCATTTTTTGAAATTAGTGCAATTGCCAGTTTAGCACTCTTGGTCAAGGAAATATTGGCTACCTTTGAAAATGTTATAGAAAGAAAAGCAGAGATAGTGTTGTACCTATTTTCCTCAAAGACTTTCAGACCTAAGGCTAATCTCCAATCTGGCTGCCATGGAACTGGCATTCTAACAAGCAGATGCTGTAAGCAAGAATGTGAATTATTAATGCACCATAGCACTGTCACCAACAGACCACAAAATCTATCTTTAAAATTCTTTTACATACACAGTAGATTCTAATGTGGCACTGTGTGCTCTCAAAGCTGCAGATACGTTTTAGAAAACACTGATGAAGCCATTACTGCTCTGTCCATTTGTTCATGTATATATCACTATTCAAGAAATTTAAGAACCATAATGATGGAAAATCACACAGAAAGAAAAGAAAAGGAACATGGACTCTGTCAGAAACAAGGGCTACATTTTTATTCAAGAGGTCCCTAATGATGGAAAATCACCGTGAAAGGCAGAGACGAAACCGGGATTCCATAAAGGACCTGACACACATCAGTAGTACAAGTAGGAGAACAGTCATAGCAGACGCATAAAAATAAAGAAAAACAAAATTAACGAGAGACAAGCTGTACTGGGGCTGACGCACAAAACAGCAACAAATCACAGCAAATTCTGAAGATTAATTTAAAAGAATCTTCTGAAATAAGCAAGGAGACAGACCGCATCAATATTAATGAAGCTGAAATGGAACTCCAAAAGAGTCACCGCATAAAATGGCACATGAAATGTTTTGTTTTTAAATGGATTGTAGATTGGATCACAGGACCATCAGGAAAATGAAGGGACATTCACGAGAACATCATAACGGGGCCAGCTGTGTGATAAGCAATTATAACATCAGTGCTAAAATCTCCCATGTAAAAGAAAAACATCAGTGTTGAAATAAAAGAAAATGTCAACAGTCTGCAGATGAGGTAGAAGAAAGTGAATAATAGATTTTATTGAGACTCAAGAGCCTGCACTGTCAATATCGAATGTCTTTGATGAAACAGACAATAGGCATTCGAAGAAAGATCAGAATTTGACTCCATCTTGTACTGCACTCAATTTCCCTTCAGATTGTCAGCTAAGGCAGCCCTGGAATCAGCCCAACGCTTTCACTACTTAACTACTTGCTGCTTATAAACCAGATGCTTTAGGAAGCTGTATAACTTTGATGGGCTCCTACAGTTCTGCCGATATCTCTCTCATGTATCCCTATAAGTCAAATTTTCAAATAAATAGTTTAAGTATACGAATAGTTCTGGCTACTTAAGGGATGCTACAGTCCAAAGTTTTATAAAGTGAAGGTGTTTTCATTAAAACATGAATGCTCATATGCCCATTGGCTGTGGGGCTATGGAGTGCTGGTCTTTGGTGGGACAGGTCCTGGAGCCATGCAGCAATGTCTTCTGGTAATTCCACTTGGCATTTTCATTGCTATGTATACCACAGAGGGAGCAAATAACACCCACTTCAAGCTTTTTCTCTCTTCCTATAGCTCTACAACATTTACGATTGCAGGTTGTTGAGCTATTTTAACCACTAGCTGAACCACAGCCTGCTTGGAGGGGAAGGAGGAGCATAGTGAGGATTACTCCCCATTCACAAGTAGAAAAGCAAGTCATGTCTGGCACAAAACAGCCCCTGTAAGGCCAGTTTCTTCACTATCTTCCCCAGAAAAGATAGGTGGGAAGTTATGGGCATTTGTGAGGAACTTAAACGAGGAAGTCCTTTTTTTTTTTTTTTTTTTTTTTGAGACAGTTTTGCTCTTTGTTGCCCAGGCTGGAGTGCAGTGGCGAGATCTCAGCTCACTGCAACCTTCACCTCCAGGGTTCAAGCGATTCTCCTGTCTCAGCCTCCTGAGTAGCTGGGATTACAGGTGCCCACCACCACGCCTGGCTAATTTTTGTATTTTTAGTGGATACAGGGCTTCACCTTGTTGGCCAGGCTGGTCTCGAACTCCTGACCTCAGGTCATCCGCCCACCTTGGCCTCCCAAAGTGCTGGGATTACAGGCATGAGCCACCACGCCTGGCCACTAGAAGTCCTTTTACAAAGCTTTGCTCTCTGCGCTACCATAAGGAAATAATATTAGCTCTGTGGTGATATTAAAATATTTTCACAGATTCTTTGGAATTCTTCCCTTTAGGAGGTGGCATTTAATTCCCCTCTCCTTGATAGCTTGCTGGACTTAATGACAAATAGCATATGATGAAAATGATGGGTCCTGCTGTTAGAGACTGGGTCATAAAAGTCACTGTGTCTTCATCCTTGCTCTCCCTTGAAACACTGACTCTGGGGAAAGCAGTTGCCATGTCATGAGGACACTCAAGCAGTCCTTTGGAGAGGCCCTCCTGGGTGAGGAACTGAAGCCTCCCACAGGAGTGAGTGAGGCCTTCTGTCAAGAACCGTATGAATGAGCCATCCTCTAGCTCCAGGCAAGCTTCAGATGACTTTAGCTCTGGCCAACATCTTGACAAAGGTTTTGGATAGTGGTGGGGAGAAGAAAACAGAATGATTTTGTCGTCTAAACATAAACCTCTCATTAATAGTGTAGAATATGATGGTATTTTTCTCTACTGGACTCTCCCTACAGAACTTTCCTGTTCTCCTGCGTTACCACCCCATTCCTCATTCTCAGAGAAAGGAGGCGCCATTAGTCTGGGTCTATCAATGTTTTGGCAACACACTTACAGCTTACACTGCATCTATAACCCACGTTCCTTCAACTTCATTCCCCTCCCATGTAATACCAACCCCTCCATCGGTACCCTGGATTCCATTCTCCTCTGTTTTCTCAGAGAACTTGAACTGTTACTGCTTTTTCCTTTACTTAACTTTAATCCCTCTCTACTGGCTCCTTTCCGTCAAAATTTAAGCATCTTCAAGTGTCTCTCGTTTTAAAGGTTCTTTGAAATACCAAGTAGTGAGTACAACTAAACTGTGTGAAATTATAAAACCCAGGCAGAGCTTTGATAAAAGAACTTGACTCCTCCAACTGCAGAAAGCATCTTCCCAGAGAGCCTTTGCACTTCATGTGCTAATGATACATTCCTTCAAAACAAATATTTGTTAAGCACCTTCCAGGATTGGGATGGAAAGCTGGAAATGTTTTTATTCAACAGAAAAATAAAAATAGAAGTTGGCTCCAAAATTCCCACTGAAATATGCATATATTGTTCATGAGTTTCTTAGTTAGAAAAAGAAAGAAGGCTGGGTGCAGCGGTGGCACACACCTATAATCCTAGTACTTTGGGAGGCCAACATGCAAGGATCGTTTGAGTCCAGGATGTCGAGACCAGCCTAAGCAACATAAGGAGACCTTTTTCTTCTTAGACGGGCATGGTGGTGTGCCTGTAGTCCCAGCTACTTGGAAGGATAAGTCAAGAGGGTAACTTGAGCGCACGAGTTGTCAGCTGCTGTGAGCTATGATCATGCCACTGTACTCCAGCCTGGGTGACAGAGCAAGACTCTGTCTCAAAAAAAAAAAAAAAAAAAAAAAAGAGAGAGAAAGACAGAGACAGCAAAGAGAACTAAGTTTTCTTTATAGTTGGGAAGATATAACTATAAATAAGGTCTGAATGCTTAGCCATTTGGATGAAGCCATTCCACCAAAACTATTTATTCTACTTCTTAGCCCTAACAAACAAAACCAGGCTGGGTATGGTGGCTCACGTCTGTAATCCCAGCACTTTGGGAGGCTGAGGCGGGCGGATTACTTGAGCTCAGGAGTTTAAAACCAGTCTGGGCAACATGATGAAACCCTATCTTCACATACACACACACACACAAAATACACACACACACATACACACAACAATTAGCCGGGCATGGTGGTATGTGCCTGTAGCCCCAGCTACTCAGAAGGCTCAGAAGGAAGGAGGCAGAGGTTGCAGAGAGCCACGATTGCACCACTGCACTCCAGCCTGGGCGGCAGAGCCAGACCCCGTCTTGAAAAAAATATATAAAAGAACCAGAAGTATGGAAACTTTTACAGATTCCTGACATTAAAACACATAACACATCCACACCCACAACATACAGCCATATTCTTTTTTTTTTTTCTGTTTTTCTTGTGTGTGTGTGTGTGATGGAGTCCTGCTCTGTCATCTAGGCTGGAGTACAGTGGCACAATCTCAGCTCATTGCAACCCCTGCCTCCCAGGTTCAAGTGATTCTCCCGCCTCAGCCTCCTGAGTAGCTGGGATTACAAGCACGCACCACGATGCCCGGCTAATTTTTGTATTTTTAGTAGAGATGGGTTTTCACCATGTTGGCCAGGCTGGTCTCGAACTCTCAACCTCAAGTGATCCACCTGCCTTGGCCTCCCAAAGTACCGAGATTACAGGTGTGAGCCACTGTGCCCGGCCACAGCCATACTCTTATATACTCAAATATTCTATAGTTAAAGATGACTTAATACAATTTAAAGATCTGACTTTTTAAGAAAAAGAAGCATTTATAATAGCATCAAAACTATGTTTTTGTCTAAAGACCCACAAAACAAGTACACTAAAAATGACATAACACTGTTGAAAGGAATTAAAGAAGATCTAAATAAAGAAAAGTTATACTTTGTTCATGGAGTTGGAAATGCAACATTGCTAAGATGTCAGTTCTCCCCAATTGATCTATAGATTCAATGCAATAAAAAAAACTCTGCAGGCTGTTTTGTAGAAATTGACAAACTGATACTAAAATTTGCATGAAAATGCAAAAGATCTAGAATAGCCAAAACAACCAAAAAACAACAAAGTTGAAAGATTTATGCTATCTGATTTCAAGGCTTTATAAAGCTTCAGTAACCAAGACAATTATTTGAGTGTATCTTGAGATATACGTTCAGGTATATTGGCACAAATATAGACAAATGAAATAGAAAAGAGTTAAGATATGTAGGCCCACACTATATGGACAACAGATTTTTTGACAAAAGTATAAAGGTAATTCAAGATAATCTTTCCAACAAGTGGTGCTGGAACTCTTATATATCCATATGCAAAACAATGAATGTGTGTATACTTATTGAGTTGCACATTTTAAATATAGTTCATCGTATGTCATTTATACCTCAACAAAAAGATCTGCTGGGTGTGGTGGCTCATGCCTGTAATCCCAGCACTTTGGGAGGACAAGGCGGGTGGATCACCTGAAGTCATTAGTTTGAGACCAGCCTGGCCAACATGGCGAAACCCTGTCTCTACTGAAATTACAAAAAATTAGCTGGGCGTGGTTGTGCACGCCTGTAGTCCCAGCTACTCTGGAGGATGAAGCAGGAGAATTGCTTGAACCTGGGAGGTGGAGGTTACAGTGAGCCAAGATGGCACCACTGCACTCCAGCCAGGGTGACAGAGTGAGGCTTGATCTCAAAATAAATAAATAAATAAATAAATATCCAATTTCTGAAGATCGAACATGTAATTGCCAGATGACATTGTCAGAAGTCTTTCAAATCATAATTGGAATGTCATCAGGGTTAGGATTTCCTGTGGATGGATAAACACGAGAGGTGAGAATTTGGTCAAGATCACCCTCCCCCTTGGTAAATTCCCATTAGGTTAAATTCAGATATTATCATTAGATTATCTTTTTTTGAACATGAAACATTTTCTTATTGTATACAATTAGAATTGGTGATCTGAGGAGGTCAGGAGATCGAGACCATCCCAGCTAACACGGTGAAACCTCGTCTCTACTAAAACTACAAAAAATTAGCCAGGCATGGTGGCGGGCGCCTGTAGTCCCAGTTACTTGGGAGGCTGAGGCAGGAGAATGGTGTGAACCCAGGAGGCGGAGCTTGCAATGAGCCGAGATCACACCACTGCACTCCAGCCTGGGTGACAGAGTGAGACTCTGTCTCAAAAAAAAAAAAAAAAAAAAAGAATTGGTTATCAGAACCAATTGCCAATATGCTAATAGATTTTAACTTCGAAATAAGAAAAGTAATTCTCCAAAATAAACTCTGATTTTAGAATGATACAATTCTGCCAGGTATTCTTTTCCTACTGTCCTTGATAATCTGAGTTTGCATTATAATATTAGACTAGAAATCCTATTTTATTCTTTCATTCATTTATTAGAGATAAGGTCTTGCTCTGTCCCCCAGGTTGCAGTGGAGTGTTGCAATCATAGCTCACTGCAGCCTCAAACTCCTGGCTGAAGTGATCCTCCTGCCTCAGCCTCTTGAGTAGCTAGGACTATGGATGGGTGCACGCCACCATGCTTGGCCCCTATTAAATTTAATGTCCAACCATGCGAAGGAAATTAAATGATTCCCAGAATCACCCAGAGTAAAATTCTGAGGGCACCAATTTAGCTTTAATCCATCAGCATAATAGCAATTAGAATAACAATTAGGCTTGGTTTAGTGGCTAAGAGGTGTGTCATTCAAAAGACCTGGGTTAAATGTCCATCAAGGGATAAATAGATAAACAAAATATGGCATATACATTCAATGACATATTATTCAGCCTTAAAAAAGAATGTAATTCTGATGCTACAACACAGATGAACCTTGAAAACATTATGCCAAGTGAAATAAACCAGACACAAAAGGACATGTATTATGTGATTGTACTTACATGAGATACACAGAATAGTCAAATTCACAGAGACAGAAAGCAGACAGAAAGCGGGATAGTTGTTACCAGGGGGTAGGGAAAAGGGAAAATGAGGAGTTATTGCTTAATATGTATAGAGTTTCAATTTGGGATCGTGGAAAAGTTGTGGAGATGGACAGTGGTGATGGTTGCACAATATGAACATGTGTAATGCCACTAATTTGTACACTTACAAATGGCTAAAATGGTAAATTTTATGTTATGCATATGTTACCACAATTTTTGAAAAAGGACTAGTTGAGAACCATTTCTGCCATTTACAAGTTATGAGATCTTGGGTTATATGGGAGCCACAGGTTCCTCATTTGCAAGTAGGAATAATACCTACCTATGGAGTTTTTGTGAGAATTAAATAAAATAAATTACATAAAGTATTTATACTGCTTTTTGCACAAAGTAAAAGTGAAGAAATGGTAGCTATTATTATAAAACATATTTATTTACCTCTGTATCTCTAAGGTCAACAATTTGTTGATGAATAAATGAATATGTGAAGAAACAAATGAATTATAGGGCACTGTTTCCAGTGTGTCTGACATGTTAGAACAATAACAATAAAAATGACTACTAATGTTGATTTTTTTTAGATAGGGTCTTGCTCTGTCATCCAGGCTGGAGTGCAGTGGAGAAATCACAGCTCACTGTGACCTTGAACTCCTGCCTCAGCTTCCGGTGTCTGGCTAATTCTTGTATTTTTTGTAGAGACAAGGTCTCACTATGTTACCAGGGCTGGGCTCAAGCTCCTGGGCTCAAGCGATCTATTCTCCTCTGCCTTCCAAAGCACTGGGATTACAGGTGTGAGCCACCACACCTGGCCTAATATTTGTATAACAAGTGAGTTTATAGAGCGCTTTCAATACATCACTTTGTTTGAAGGTCACAATAACAAAATGAGTTATTGCCTATGAGACCGTGCAACACACAGCAGGGCAGCAATTGGGGCAGTTAGGAGGATGGAAGAGTGGAGGCCAATACGTTTAAACTTTTTTTTTTGAGACGGAGTCTCACTCTGTCGCCCAGGCAGGAGTGCAGTGGCGCAATCTTGGCTCACTGCAACCTCTGCCTCCCGGGTTCAAACCATTCTCTTGCCTCAGCCTCCCGAGTAGCTGGGATTACAGGCAAGTGCCAACACACCTGGCACACCAACGGGGTTTCACCTTATTGGCTAGGCTGGTCTCGAACTCCTGACCTCAGGTGATCTGCCCGCCTCGCTTCCCAAAGTGCTGGGATTACAAGAGTGAGCCACCGCGCCCTGCCTAAATTTAAACTTTATATCCAGATTCTGAGTCCAGAGTGTTTCCCACAGATATAACATAAAGTTACCAACAGGATGGAAAAATGTACAGAACATATGATCACATAAAGGGTTGGTAGGGAGTACTGCAGTTTGGTTACTTTGCCCCAGATCTCCTTCTTTCTTCACACCTAAAAATTTAAACTTGATTTTTATTTATTTATTTTGTTGAGACGGAGTTTCACTCTGCCACCCACGCTGGAGTGCAGTGGCACGATCTCGGCTCATAAGTGAGAGGAAAAGACGACAAGAAAGAGAGGAATCTGACATTGATTACCACAAAGGAAGAAGAAGCATGGCCCCTAATCTCATTTCCACTGCTGTAAAAAAGCCCTGGAGAACAAAGGGCAGCTGTCCCATTACATCGACCATGACTTTTCCCATTGCTTAAGTCACTCTCCTCCTCCACATGAATAAGACACTGCAATTTATATAGGATGGAAGATAGATAATGCAAAGTCAGAAACAGACAAGGTAGCAGAGTTAGTACAAAATCCAGATTGGATTTAGACTGATTTTTTTGCTAGAAACTGAGTAGGACATTGACTTATGCAATAAGTGAGGAAGTTTTTGCTGGACACTGAAGAGGACAGTGACTCAAGCAATAAGTGAGGAAGGCACAGGCCAAGAAATGGGACTGTCTTCCTTTACTGCTCCCGAGTATTTTGTGGCAATGAAAATGACGCTCTATAGTCTCCCATGTATTATTTTCCGTGGCAACTCTTCCTCCATAATTCCCTGAGCTGTCTTTTGTTTGTTTGTTTTTAAAGACTAGATTTTTTGGAGGTGTTATGTTCTATCTGCAAAATGGAATTTCTGCCTTTAAATTCTACAGTTGAAGTGTGTACCAAATTCTTCATTTCCTTTAAAATGTAAGAATCGAGTCGCAAGAAAGCTGGATAGCCATACAATCATCCTGAAAAGTGCTTGAAGCAAAGCTTTAGTGAGATGATTTCAACCTCAAACTGTATAGCAAGCACACGGTTCTCCCAATGCCTTCATCATGATAGAGATGATCTTCCTGTAGTCTCTTTTGTTGTATGTCTGCCTAGGATGCTCTTTCCGGCTCTAATGAGTGAGGCTACAGACACATGTCACCGCTCCTTTCTCTTTACTCCTCTGACCTCAGATAGCATGCAGCCAGATTCTGTCTCCATCGTTACTGCAGAAAGTGCTATCTTTAAAGGAAGATGCCTTTTGCAATCTTTTAAGAACTCCAGCTGGTCCAACAAAGGTTGTAACTCTTTATTTTGGGGTGTCTTTATAAAAGCAACACTCTATAACTATCTGTTTTCTTATGTAAAATTCCCCCCAAGTCCTTAATCACTAGGCTCAACAATGCACTCAGGAGGTGTAAAGGCTACAAGTAAGATCTGAAAAGCTCAGTTTATGAATTATAAACATGTTATTAATTATACATGGTAAATAATACATGGTAAATAACATACATGTTATTAATTATACCTTAACCTTCAGTTACGGTCAACTGAAACTTCTTTAATGAGCATTTGTATGATGTATTTTCAGATCACATCAAGTTGTGGGTCTAATGAAAGATACAGAGAAAATTTAATATGGATGTGAATGACATTTTGATAGTTTCTAAGGCTACTGGTGTCTCTATCAGAAAAAGAAATATATGCTCCTAGATAGTCAGTGTCCAGAGAAAAAGTCTGATCATAGCAGTAACACACATACTGCCTTTAACTGCTTCTGGGTTAAAAAGCAACTGAGGCATACAGAACACTGATGACAGATGATGGTGATAATGTAATGGTACCTATTGGTCGTGCAGGACCCCCGGAAAAATGCAGCTCCAGATCGGAGGGCCATGTGTTAGCTGGCCCTTCACAACGTTTGAAGGAAGGAGTAGGTGGCCTATATAATAGGTATTTAAAAGAAGATTCTGGAGGAGTGCACAGGGAATATATTTGTTTGCTAGAGGTGCAATAACAAAGTGCCACAGACTGGGTGGCTTAAACAGCAGAAATTTATTTCCTTGTAGTTCTGGAAGTTAGGAGTCTAAGATCAAGGTGACAGCAGAGTTGGTTTCTTCTGAGGCCTGTGTCCTGGCTTGTAGATGGCCAGCTTCTCCTTCTGTCTTCACATGGTCATCCTTTTTTGTCTGTGTCCTAATCTCCTCTTCTTATAAGGACGCCAGTCATATTGGCTTGAACAACCTGTATGACCTCATTTTACCTTAATTATGTCTTTACCCTGTCTCCAAATACAGCCATATTACAAGGTATGGGGGTTGGGAGGCTAGGATTTCAACATATGAATTTTGAACACAATTCAACCTAATTCAGCCCATAACAGAGCATTGTAGGCAGGGGCATGAAGACGTGAAAGCACATGATGATGACTGAGTGTTTGCTATGGTGGAAACACAACGCGCTCCTGGAAGAGGGAAGAGAGATGGGGCTGGACGGGTGGATGGGGCTCATAGGATTAAGGGTCTTACCTGCCAAGCTAAGGAGTTTGGACTTTATCCTGAAGACTATGAGGAGCCATAGAAAAATTGAAATTATGGAAATAACGCAACCAAATTTTGAATGCTCTGTCTGCATTGTAGGGACTGGATTGTAGAAAGGAAAAGTGTTTAAAGGCAGAGAAACTAAGACGTTAAAGCTGAATCTGGAGAGGCAGGGTAAGCTAGAAGGAGAGGGTTTTTAGGATGCCATGCAGACACTGTAGGGGAGGAAATGGTATGGAAGTACCTGAGACTATAAATGAGGAAGTTGACAGAATAACGTCCTGAAGGAAAGCAAAGCGGCACAAAAGGCACAGAGAAAGAGAACAATGAAGAAAGGAGAAAAAAAAGTGAGGATGAGGAAAGAGTCAAATACGTTTGTAAATGGTTGAGAATCTTAAAATCCCAGGCTGATGGCCTCTATTTTGTTGCTTTTTCTTCTACTGCGAGTATAGTAATCTGGGATTGAAGAGAATAGCAAATGTTGAAGTAGTCACTGTGAATAGAAAGGGAGAATAACCGTTTCTGAGCCACACTGAAACCCTAGCAGAGGTAAGATTCTCTTAAGGGTGCGAAGAGGCCAGAGGACAGCAGTCCTAGACCCAAGAAATTGAACTGGGTTGATTTCTGTTTGCACAGCTGACAGGATCAAGGGGGCCAAAATCCTGGACTGAGGGAATTGAGGGGGCTGGGGAGAGGGTGGCTGATGATTTGGGATCCAGGCATGAGGGGAAGGAAAGGAAGCAGGAGGGGGCTAGAAGTCTGAACATCTAAGATGCTAGGGGTAGAGATGAGGCTGAAGAGCAGGTTTCATGACAGGATAGACAGGGAATGAAGATGCCTAGGCAGTGGTGGTGAAAAAGTGAGGTGTCTGCTGAAAGATTTCAGAGGAAGAGCAGTTTCAGGCAGTGACAAGGTCTTAAAGTCGGTATTAAATGAGAGGAGCTGTGTGCAGAGACTACATAAGAGAAATTTGTATTAGACCTAAAGGAAACATTTCATAAAAGTTCTATCAACATGGCTCTGTTGTTTGGTCCTTTTTAACTTTAGGCTTAAGGAAATATTGGAAACCTCTGTTTCCTAAGGAAGATGAAAGTGAGAAGATGAAGTTCTGAAAAGCAAGTACATCTGGGGACCGTCAATTATATGTAAAGACAAAACACTCTCAGAACAAGAAACAGGACGGGGAGGCAAGCACTCTGCCTGTTGCTATGTTAAATAACTAGCTGGAAAAGAATTCTTTGCCCAAATCTTCATAACAAGGCAATTTTATTTGGTTTATACTTCCCATAAATCTTGAAACAAGAGAACTTTTATTTAAGTTTTGTTATATAAATCCCCGCCCCCCACCTCTGAAAAACAGCTTGAATTCTCTTTTATGTTCTTGTCATCCTCCTGGGGTTATGAGTTCGATTAGTAGAGTGGGCCTGTAATTTCTAACTTCACACTCTACACTTCATCTAAGTATTCATTATAGCCCCAATTTCTCCCTCCAGAAATGAGTTTTTCTTTAGACAGCTTCCTTTTCTAAAATACTGTCTACAATCTTTAAGTAAAACCAAAAAAGAAAGAAAAAAGAAACTAAACTAAAAACAGAAACAAATATTAATCTTATTTAAAATATTCTGTAGGAATCCTTAAAGTAAATAAAACCATAAATTAATGTTTATAGCATTATTCTTATAGGCAAAAAGCAAAAACAACCCAATTGTCTATCAACTGATGGATGAATGAACAAAATGTGGTATATCCATGTAACTGAAAATCACTTGGCAATAAAAAGAAGTAAAGTACCGATACATGCTAAAACATGAGTGCATCTTGAAAACATGCTCAGTGTGATGGTTAATTTTATAGGTCAACTTGACCAGGACATAGGGTATGCAGATTAAGCATTATTTCTGTATGTGTCCGTGAAGCTGTTGCTGGATGAGATTAGCATTTAAAATGGGAGACTGAGTAAAAAAGACTGCCCTCCCCAGTGTGGGTGAGCATCAGCCAATCCAGTGGGACCCTAAATAGAATAGAAAGGTGGAGGAAGGGGGAATTCCTTCTCGCTGCCTGAATGCTTGAGCTGGGACATGTTTTCTCCTGCCCTCAACTGGATTGATACATCTCTGGGGCTCCAGATTGCAGAGGGCAGATCGTGGGATGTCTCAGTCTCCATAACTGCATAAGCCAATGCCTTACAATAAATATCTTCCATGTATTGATCTTTTTTTTTTTCATTTGACGCCTATGGTATGGATTGTCTGCCTATCAATCAATCAATTATCTATCTATGTATTCATCCATCAAATCTATTTATCTATATCCATCCATCCTATTGGTTCTGTTTTCTGAAGAACCCTGACTAATACACTAGGCGATGGAAACTAAATACAAGAAGCCACACAGTGTAGGGTTCTTTTGGTTTTGTTTTTTGTTTTTGTTTTCGTTTTGAGACAAAGTCTCACTTTGTTGCCCAGGCTAGAGTGCAGTGGTGCGATCTCGGCTTACTGCGAGCTCCGCCTCCCAGGTTCAAGCCATTCTCCTGCCTCAGCCTTCAGAGTAGCTGGGATTACAGGCACGCATCACTAAACCAGCTAATTTTTGTATTTTTAATAGGGATGGGGTTTCACCATGTTGTCCAGGCTGGTCTTGAACTCCTGACCTCAAGTGATCCGCCCACTTTGGCCTCCCAAAGTGTTGGGATTACAGGTATGAGCCATGGCGCCCGGCCTGTATGGTTCTACTTATTTAAAATATTCAGTATAGGCAAATCCATAGAGACAGAAAGTAGATGAGTAGTTTCCAGGGGCAAGGGTCAGGGAAATGGGAAACAACTGCTAATGGGTACAGGATTTCTTTCAGGGAGTGTTGAAAATGTTCTGGAATTAGATAGTGGTAATGATTATACAACTTTATGAAAATACTAAAAAAAAGCTGAGTCATACACCTTTAAAAGGCAAATTTTATGTTATGCAAATTATATCTCATCAAAAATAAAGTGCATAAAGCTACTAGAGATTAAAGTAAGGTCTATTTTACACATAGGTTTCACTATTAAAAATAAAGCATTTGCTGAAATGTCTAGTTTATTTTGCCTTTTTATACTCATTCATCACTCCTAAGCTATTAAATTATCTGACTTGAGGTTTTTTAAATGGGGCCAAACTCATCTTTTAATCTGATCATATTTCATTTTTGTTTGAAAAGATTTCTACATACATTAAACAGTAAATATCAAATCCAAGGACTTGTTTTTCAATTTTTTCCTTTTAACATAGGGTCTCACTTTGTCACCCAGGCTGCAGTGTAGTGGCATGAACATGGCTCACAGCCTTGACCTCCCGGGCTCAAGCAATCCTCCCACCTCAGTCCCCTAAGTAGCTGGGACTACAGGTGCACACCACTATGCCTGGCGAATTTTTGTATTTTTGTTTTGCTAGAGATAGGGTTTTGCCATGTTGCTCACGCAGGTCTCAAACTCCTGAGTTCAAGCAATCCACCTGCCTTGGCCTCCCAAAGTGCTAGTCTTACAGGCATGAGTCACTGTGCCTGGCAGCAGATAGTATTAATGTTTTTTAAATCACAGGCCTTTGCAGCCAAGGTGCTGCACCTGAGATAACATACCTGAAGACACTGATCTGCTCCTGGACCTTATTTAGATGACAAGATCCCGGACTTTGAGCTGATGCCTTCACGGTATGAGAGGTGAGTGTATTTTGCACATGTGAATTGTTGTGGCTTGGGAGTGGGCTCTGTAGCTAGTCTCCAAAGATTGCCTCTCATCCCCCAACAAATACTTCTACTTGTATGTATTTCCCACTCTTCACATCAAGAGATGGTGCTCATTTCTCTTTCCTCAAATCTCGCTGACTTTGACCAAAAGAATATAGTCAAAGTGATGTTCTAGGTCTCCTGGACCCAGACTTCAAGAAAATTGGCAGCTTCTACTTCCTATTTCTCCTCAAATGCTCGCTCTTTGAACTCAGCCAGCATGCTGTGAGATAACTGAGCTACATGAAGAGGACACGCAGAAGAGAACTGAGGCGTCCTCACCAATAACCCTTGCTGCCCAGCACGAAATGCCAGTCTAAATGAGTGAGGCCATTTTGGATCTTTGAGCGATCCCAGAGACCAACCTGATACCACGTGAAACAGAAGAACTACTCAAACAACCCACAGAAATGTGAGATAGCCTAAATTATTGTGTCACGCTACTAAGATTTGGATGATAGAAGACTACAGGGTAAGGAAAGTAATACCTGCAGGGTGCTCTCATCCTGTGTCAGGTAGCCTGCTTATCAGTGTACACACCACTTTTGTTAACTTTCATAAAGCCTTTGTGAAGAAAATGGTGGTAGAAGCAGGAAAATAAGGCTGAGATAAGTAAATTCATCAAAATGACATAGCTAGTCAGCAGTAATACCAGAATTCAAATCTGGATTGACTCCAATGCCTGTATTCTTTCTAGTGTACTATGACACTCACCAATACTTTATAATTAACAGGAAAACTTCAAGTTTAGCTGGAGAAAAACATGACTTGCACTTTTACTTTTTTCAAAATGACTTACAGTTTTTAAAGAGCACTAATCAAGAAACTTGTTTATATTATTAGGTACAAGCAAATCTTTATTTTATATACTATGCTAATTCTATATACAGCCAAATTCTGGCTTTCTCCTAGTCTTGATAGACTTTTATTGAATTTATTTTCTTCTTTTAGCACGTATTATTCAAATAACAGAAAGATGTTTGTTGCTCATTTTGATAATAAATTTATATTACATTTCTATGAAAAAGTATTTTGTTTTAGTTACTTATGAGATTCTTTGGTTGGTTTAATGCTGCTAAACAATGTGACAAAAACCTGTTCAATACATTATACTTTCTTTAAAGTTAATATTTATGGCACAGATATAAAATACAACAGAAGACAGGTGCTTTTGATAGGCACAACATTCCTGAGATTTTGACTTTGAAAAAATAATGTGGATTAGAAGACTAACGTTAAAAAAATCTTCAAACAGCACCAAACACCTGCTTCAAAGCCCCACATCTAAGGTGGAATCTGTGGCTAAAGAATACTGATATTTCTATACTCTCCCAAGATAGCTCATTTCAACTTATTCACAAATGATTGAGTGGTTATATTTAGCTAACAATTCTATATGAAGGAATCTCTAAGCATTCTCTTTAGCAGGATATTTTCATATAAACATGAGCAATGGTTTTAGGCCAAATTTGTTCCTTTGGCCTAAAGGAAGCTCTAGACTTTCACAGTTTCATAATCTGGCTCTTCTTAGGGCTGTTTTACTAGTTGGCAGGAACTTTAGTCCACTTTAATTGTGTGCATTAACAGAAACATTGGTAGAGACAGCAGTGGTGAGAAGAGGCTGGCAGGTAAGTGCATTTAGGATCTTGTCTTTGTCCACTGCTACCATGCACCCTGTGCTCTGCCCTAGTCACATGCAGCTATTTATTGAGGACTCTGTGAATAAGTCGTGTTCTTGCATTACTCCAAGACTTGCTTCCCATCTCATTTAACCTCTACTCAGTCTATACAACTCAGCACAAACATCTCCCACTCCAGGATGTCTACCAGTTATTTTCAGTCTTAGTGCCATATTGCATTTTACTCACCTCCACTATGGGCCTGACTTATTACATTGATTCCTTCGTTTCTTTTCCCCATTAGACTATGGAACCATTGAGAGAAGGAATTACATTTTAACCTGGCCCTGAGCAGAGTACCTGGCAGGCCATTAGGTTCAACAAATGTTTGTTTGTTGTTGTTGTTTTTGTTGTTGTTGTTTTGAGACAGAGTTTCATTCTGTCATCCAGGCTGGAGTGCAGCTCACTGCAGCCTCCAACT
Source organism: Theropithecus gelada (assembly GCF_003255815.1). NCBI lineage: Eukaryota > Metazoa > Chordata > Mammalia > Primates > Cercopithecidae > Theropithecus > Theropithecus gelada. Next base: position 50,639,941 of record NC_037680.1, on the reverse strand, counting down.
CCTGGGCTCAAGCAATCCTCCCGTGTCAGTCTTCCTGAGTAGCTAGGACTACAGGAATATGCCACTGTGCCCAGCTAATTTTTAATTTTTTTTTTGTAGAGACAGGGTCTTGCTCTGTTGCTCAGACTGGTCGACTGGTCTTCAACTCCTTGCCTCAGGTGATCCTCCCAAAGTGCTGAGATTACAGGCATGAGCCACCATGCCTGGCTAACATGCTTGTTAAAGGAGAAAATGAAAGAGAAGCTCTCTGTCTTACAGGGGAAAAAAAAAAAGAAATCAAACCTTAGAAAGGCATCTTCATGGAGAACCATAAAAAATCCCACCATTTTACATTCTGTTTTGGACAGTTTTATTGAGAGATCATTCACATGACATATAATTCACTTCTGAGGGTTCTTTATGCTGCTATGAGGAACTGCCGGAGGTAGTTAAAATTTATATTCCTTCCAGCCATCACGTGTACCACGAATAGTTGTTTTTTCAAAAAAGCTTTTTAAATATTGGGTTTTCAAACACACTAAAAATATTCCACACCCTTAAAAAACTTGAAAGCCCTTTGTCTAGCACACAGGGGTTCTCAAATTTTAGGTGTATCAGAATCACCTAGAGGGTTTAACAGGTAGATTGCTGGGCCCTACCCTCAGAGTTTCTGATCCAGTAGGTCCTGGGGTAGGTCCAAAAATTACCATTTCCAGCAAGTTTCCAAAGAAGGTCGATGCTGCTGGTTAGGAGATCTCATTTGGGAACTTCTAGTCTAGAAGTGTCAACAGTTATCATGGGGCACAGTGGCTCATACTTGTAATTCCAGAACTTTGGGAGGCCAAGGCAGGCGGATCACTTGAGGTTAGGAGTTCAAGACCAGTCTGGCCAAAATGATGAAACCCAATTTCTACTAAAAATGAAAAAATTAGCTGGGCGTGATGGTGGGCGCCTGTAATAACAGCTACTCGGGAGGCTGAGGCAGGAAAATCGCTTGAACCTGGGAGGCAGAGGTTGCAGTGAGCCAGACTGTGCCACAGCCATGAAGTGAGACTCCGTCTCAAAACAAACAAACAAAACATTTTTTCCATTTATCCTTTCCTTCCTTTCCTTATCTTCTATAGTTTCTTTTTGAATTTGCTTTCAGCAAATTTCTCTTCCTTCCTGTCCTTCCTTCTTTCTTTTTTGAGACAGGGTCTTGGTCTGTCACTCAGGCTCGAGTGTAGCATAGTGACCAGATAATAGCTCACCGCAGCCTCAAGCTGCCAGGCTCAAGTGAACCTCCTTTCTCGGTATCCCCGGTAGCTGAAACTACAGTTGTGAGCCACCATGTTTGGCTGATTTTTAATTTTTTGTTGAGATTGGGTCTCACTATACTGCCCAAGGTGGTCTGGAACTCCTGGGATCAAGCAATCCTTCCACCTCAGCCTCCCTAGCAGCTGGGACTAGAGGGGTGTGCTACCACACCCCGCTAATTTTTTTTTTCTTTTGTAGAGACAAGGTTTCACCATGTTGCCCAGGCTGGTCTTGAACTCCTGAGCTCAAGCAATCTCCCTGCCTTGGCCTCCAAAAGTGCTGGAATTACAGCTATCAGCCACGACACCTGGCCTCTAAAAGCAAATTTCTGACATTTCTCTATCGTTTTACCCTGAAATACTTTGATATTTGTCTAAAAAATAAGGACTTTCTTTTTTACATATGTTCGCACCTAAAAGCTAACAATACCTCCTTATATCATCTAGCTGATAATCATCATGATTTCCTGATTATCTGAAAAACGCTTTTTATGGTTGTTTTGTTCAAATCAGAATTCAAACAAGGCCAACACATTCCATTTTGTTGTCATGATTCTTAAGTCTCTTTGAATCTAGAACAACAGTGGCCCCTCCCTTTTTTTCTTTTTTTTTTTTTTTTTTGAGACAGAGTCTCACTTTGTCGCCGAGGCTGGAGTGCAGTGGTGCAGTCTTGGCTCACTGCAACCTCCGCCTCTGAGATTCAAGCAATTCTCCTGCCTCAGCCACCGTGCCCCCCCACCCCGCCCACCTGAGTAGCTGGGATTATTTGCATGCACCACCTCTCCTGGCTAATTTTGTATTTTTAGTAGAGATGGGGTTTCTCCATGTTGATCAGGCTGGTCTCAAACTCCTGACCTCAGGCGATCTGCCCACTTCAGCCTCCCAAAGTGCTGGGATTACAGGTGTGAGCCACCACGCCTGACTCCTTTTTTATTTTCTCATGCCATTGACCTGTTGACAAACATCAGGTCAGTTACCATGCAGAATACAGTCCTGTCCTACACTCTTTGTATAGTTGTATAGTTGCTTCCGTGTAGTTTGTATAGTTGCTTCCGTGTAGTGTCATTTAAACTTGTCCTTCTATCCACTGTATCACCCATAAACTGAAAATTAGAACTAAAGGCTCAATCGGATTCTGTTTTAACTTCTTTAGCAGGAATATCTTGTTGGCGATGCAATGTACTTCATACAGCATCACATCAGGAGGCATATAATGTCTGGCTGTCCCACTTTTAGTGCTGCAAAATTGGTGTATTCAAGGGGTAACAGCTTAATTTTTACATTGAACAGTGAACTATCAACCTTTCTCTTAACAGTTTTATCATCCATTGATAAGCACTGCCTAACCCACATAATAGTGGTTTTCTAAGTCTATCATTCCTTTTACATGTATTAACTGGATTTCTCTTTTCATTTTTCTTTTCTCTTTTTTTTTTTTCCTTTCCGAGATGGAGTCTCACTCTGTCACCCAGGCTGGTGTACAATGGCGCAATCTCGGCTCACTGCAACCTTCGCCTCCTGGGTTCAAGCCATTCTCGCCCCTCACCCTCCCGAGTAGCTGGGATTACAGGCACGTGCCACACGCCCGGCTTATTTTTCTATTTTTAGTAGAGACCATGTGGGCCAGGCTGATCTCCAACTCCGTGCCTCAGGTGATCTGCCCACCTTGGCCTGCCAAAGTGCTGGGATTACAGGCATGAGCCACCACACCTGGCCCTTCTCTTTTCAATTAGGGCTATTTAGTGATTTTAAAATACAGTTTCTACAGGAGAGGCAGGATAAATTCTTTCTTCTTCTCCTTTAATTTTAAATTTTCAAAGTATACACTTGGTGCCTGTCCTTACTACATTGTGTCCCTAAAATTTATATGTCGAAGTCCTAATCTTCCATTCCTGTTTTTGTAGACAGGTCTTTAAAGAGGTAACTAAGTTAAAATGATGTCATCAGGGTGGGCTGTAATCCAATATAAATGCTATCCGTATAAGAAGAGGAAATTTGGATACAGACGGTACAGAGGGAAGACCATATGAAGACACAAGAAAAGACGGCAATCTACAAGTCAAAGACAGAGGCCTCAGAAGAACCAACCCTGTCAATGCCTTGATCTAAAACTTCTAGCCTCCAGAATTGTGAGAAAATAAATTTCTATTTTGTTTTTGTTTTTTGTGTTTCTTTTTGAGATGGAGTCTCGCTGTGTCGCCCAGGCTGGATGCAGTGGCACATCTCGGCTCACTGCAAGCTCCGCCTCCCAGGTTGACGACATTCTCCTGCCTCAGCCTCCCAAGTAGCTGGGACTACAGGTGCCCACCACCTCGCCTGGCTAATTTCTGTTGCTTTAAGCCACCCAGTCAGTAACCCTTTGTTATAGTAGCCAGCTACTTCTAATGATGACCAGTGACTTTTTGTTTAATTAATTAGCTTTCTTTTTCTTTTTCATATCACTGTGAATTCGTGGATTTTATACAATCAGTGTGTTTCAATCGGTTGCAGTTATTTTTGTTTTGAATGTTTAAATATTTCCATATTTGGCCAGAAGAAGCCCCAGAGGAAGTTAACTTTTGGGTCATTTTGATATAACCCCGGCAGTCTTTGATAACTCTGTTGCTTTCAGGTACATTTTATGTTCTAGACCTGGAAGCAGCTATCTTAAAAATGGTACAGTAGTCCCTCCTTATCCATGGGGGATACATTCCAAGACTTGCAGTGGATGCCGGAAACCAGAGATAGTACCAAATCCTATGTATACTAAGTTTTTCCTACATGTACCTGTGATGAAGTTTAATTTATAGGCTTGTCCAAGTGCAGTGGTGTTTACAACTAATTTGATCACAACCAGTTATATGTTCCTTTGTTCCTTCTTCACTCCCACTTCTTTACTTGACTAGCCTAAAAAAAAGATTAATTCATAAATTAAAACAGGCAAATATTAGCAAAATTAATAATAGAACAAATACAAAAATACAGTGTAATAAAAGTTACGTGAGGCTGGGCGTGGTGGCTCACGCCTGTAATCCCAGCACTTTGGGAGGCTGAGGCGGGTAAATCACAAGGTCAGGAGATCGAGACCATCCCGGCCAACACGGTGGAACCCCGTCTCTACTAAAAAAAAAAAAAAATTAGCCGGGCGTGGTGGCAGGTGCCTGTAGTCCCAGCTACTTGGGAGGCTGAGGCAGGAGAATGGCGTGAACCTGGGAAGCGGAGGTTGCAGTGAGCTGAGATCACGCCACTGCACTCCAGCCTGGGCGACAGAGCGAGACTCCGTCTCAAAACAAACAAACAAACAAACAAACAAAAACCAGTTATGTGAATATGATCTCTCTCAAAATATTACTGTACTGTACAATACTTCTTGTGGTGATGTGAGATGATAAAATCCCTAAGTGATTAGATGAAGTGAGGTGAATGACAGGCATTGTAACTTAGTGTTAGACTACAATTGACTTTCTGACAATACATCAAAAGGAGGAGGATTTGCTTTGGGTGATCCTGGATCATGCAGCCATGACAATGGCAATGGTTGGCTGTCAGGAACAGATGATGTTGATGACTAATGGGCAGGTAGCACACAGGGCATGGATACACTGGACAAAGGGATGATTGACATTATGGGTAAGACAGAGAGGTATGGCTCACGATTTCATCATGCTACTCAGAACACTGCACAATTTAAAGCTTATGAATTGTTTATTTCTGGAAATTTCTATTTAATATTTTTTGGACTGTGGGTAACTGAAACCTTGAAAATTGAAACCATGGTTAAGGGGGATCATTGTAAAATCTGGGCGTATGATTGTTCATTGCTACTAGGTTGCCACTGCATCTAAGCTTTTTCAGGAAATAAAAGATTATAGGGCTTTCACTTCTTTGTTTTTCTATTTGTATCTTTCATCTCTCGTGGAAATTTTAGACCTAACACATTACTATAATCATTTTTACTATAATATCTACAAAAGTTTCAAAATGATACATACACACATATATAGTTGCCAACCATTAGACTATTAAACGAAGTTTTAAAATTTTTATTTATTTATTTAAGATGGAGTCTTGCTCTGTCACCCAGGCTGGAGTGCAGTGGTGTGATCTCCTGGGTTCAAGCCATTCTCCTGCCTGAGCCTTCCAAGTAGCTGGGATGTACAGGTGTATGGCACCTTGCCCGGGTAGTTTTTATATTTTTAGTAGAAACAGGGTTTCACCATGTTGGCCAGGCTGGTCTTGAATTCCCGACCTCAAGTGATCCGCCCACCTTGGCCTTCCTAAATGCTGGGATTACAGGCACAAGCCACCACACCCGGCCTAAATGAAGTTTAAAATTCGCCTTTTTGAGTTCGAGACCAGCCTGGCTAACATGGTGAAATCCCATCTCTACTAAAAATACAAAAATGAGCCAGGTGTGGTGGTGCACGCCTGTAATCCCAGCTACTCAGGAGGCTGAGGCAGGAGAATCACTTGAACTCAGGAGGTGGAGGTTGCAGTGAGCCAAGATCATGCCACTGCACTCCAGCCTGGGTGACAGAGTGAGACTTTGTCTCAAAAAAAAAAAAAAAAAAAAAAAAAAATTGCCTTTCTGACCTTAGAATACATATTTGTAAGACTACATAGTCGAAGTCTTATGTTCTAAAATAATTGAAAATAGTTCTTTCCTTTGTGGTTATGTCAACTTGATACACAGTTAAATTCATTTGTTTTAGAACAGTTTTTTTGGTTATGTCAACTTGATATACAGTTAAGTTTATTTATTTTAGAACACTTTTTTTGGTACTTTCTCAGACAATGTTTTTTGTTTTATTTTATAAGCATCATTAGAAAATAGTTGTCTTCAAGCTGCAATGAGAACTGAGGTTAAAAGACAGAAGAAATGGGACAAGACTGTCTGGGACCTCATCTTCCTACTTATATGCATCATTTAATAGTTCACCATTGATTTCACAGCAATTCATCCAGGATTCCCTGAATAAACTGCTCCCTGACAAAACATTTTAATCATTGCTTCAATTTAGATAATCCTGGTCACATCAGGAACATTGAAGCCTTAATGTTCCCAGGCTCTTGTTTCCCTTTGAATACCGAAGCCTACTGATACATTGAATATGTCTTCCAACACTGTTAATAGTCATATTTACAGAACTGAAATAGTCATGATTAAAAACAGAAATCCTAGCCAGAAATTCCCTTTGAGGTCAATTCTTTTTTTTACATAAAATATTTGAATTCATATTTTGCTTCAGTAAAAAGAACACACACCCACACCCACACCCACACACGTCCCTTCTTCTTTTTTTTTTTTTGAGACAGGGTCTCACTCGGTCACCTAGGCTAAAATGCAGTGGCACGATCACAGGTCATTGCAGTGTCGACCTCCCTGGGCTCAGGTGATTCTCCCACCTCAGCCCTCAGGTAGCTGAGACTACAGGCACATATCACCATGCTCAACTAAATTTTTGTATTTTTTATAGAGACAGGGTTTCACCATGTTGCCCAGGCTGGTCTCAAACTCCTGGGTTCAAGCAATCTGCATTCCTTGGCCTCCCAAAGTGTTGGGATAACAGGTGTGAGCCACCGTGCCCAGCTGTCTTCTCTTTTAAAAAGCAGACTGGCCAGGCGCAGTGGCTCACACCTGTAATCCCAGCACTTTGGGAGGCCAAGGCGGGTGGATCACGAGGTCAGCAGCTCAAGACCAGCCTGGCCAAGATGGTGAAACCTCATCTCTACTAAAAATACAAAAATTAGCTGGTTGTGGTGGTGGACAACTGTAATCCCAGCTACTCAGGAGCCTGAGGCAGAGAATTGCTTGAACCTGGGAGGCGGAGGTTGCAGTGAGCTGAGATCACACCATTGCACTCCAGCCTGGGTGACAGAGCAAGACTGCGTCTCAAAAACAAACAAACAAACAAACAAAAAACAAGACTTTATTTTTTTAATAGTGGTTTTAGGTTCACAGCAGAATTGAGAGGAAAGTATAGAGATTTCCCATATACTCCTGCCCCACTCATGCATAACCTCCCTATTATCAACATCCTCACCAGAGTGGTGCATTTGTTACAACTGAAGAACCTACACACTGACACCCAAAGTCCATAGTTTACATTAGGATTCACTCTTGGTGTTGTACATTCTGTGGATTGGGACAGATGCATAATGACAAATATTCACCATTATAGTATCATATAGAGTAATTTCATTATAGTATCATATAGAGTAATTTCATTGCCCTAAAAATCCTTTGTGCTCTGCTTATTCATTCCTCCCTTCCCCCTAACCCTAGCAACCACTGATCCTTTCACTGACTCCATTGTTTTTGCCTTCTCCAGAATGTCATATTGTTGGAATCATACAATATGTAGCCTTTTCAGATTTGTTTCTTTCACTTAGTAATATGCATTTTAAGTTTGCTCCATGTCTTTTTATGGCTTGATGGCTCATTTCTTTTCAGCACTGAATAATATTCCATAGTCTAGATGTAACACTATTTATCCATAATTCTTACTGAAGGGCATATTGGTTGCTTCCAGATTTTGGCAACTATGAATAAAGCTGCTATCCACGTGCAGGTTTTTGTGTTAATATAAGTTTTCAACTCCTTTGGGTAAATACCAAGAAGTGCAGTTTGCTAGATTGTATGGCAAAAGTGTGTTTAATTTTGTAAGAAACTGTCAAACGGTCTTCCACAGTGGCTGCGCCATTTAGCACTTGCATCAGCAATAAGTGAGAGTTCCTGTTGCTCCATATTCTTTCCTTCATTTGGTGTTTTCAGTGTTCTGGAGTTTGGCCATTCTAATGGATATGTAGTCACTTTTTTTTCATCTATACTGTTAGATTGCATTATTTACTATACTATGTAACATCATTTGATTACTGTTGGAAAAACATGTTTAAATAGAAAGTACAAGAACTCTGAAGTCAGGTGGAGCTGGTTTTATGCAACCTAACAGTTGTTTAAAGTTAATAAAACAGTGGCCGGGTGCAGTGGCTCATGCCTGTAATTCCAGCATTTTGGGAGGCCTAGGCAGGCAGATAATCAGAGGTCACAAGTTTGAGACCAGCCTGGCCTACAAGGCGAAACCCCGTCTCTATAAAAAATACAAAAATTAGCTGGGTGTGGCAAGGCATGCCTGTAATCCTAGCTACTCTGGAGGCTGAGGCAGGAGAAGTGCTTGAACCCAGGAGGCGGAGGTTGCAGTGATCCGAGATTGCGCCACTACACTCCGGGGGCGGGGCGAGAGAGGCGCGACAGAGCGAGACTCCGACCAATAAATAAATAAATAAATAAAACTAATACAGTTTCCTACCTTTTTACAGACTTGGCATCCTTAGCTGTGTTGTAATAATACATACTCATGGAAAGTTATCTTGAGCAGTAAATTAGGTCCCAAATGTAAAGTGCTAGCACAGTACTTCATACAACAGGGGTTTAACCATTATCTTTCTCTCAACCTAAAAACCTCTTAAGACAAACATAAACAGAAAAAATGGATTGATCCTGAGGATGATTGTTAGTACCGTCCTCTCTTGATTTTTAGGTCATTTGTGTAATCCAGGTGTAATTTAAAAGAAGTACCAAACCGAGTCCTTATTTATTACTTCAGTTGGGCAGGAAGCCAATGTATTAAGCAATCTTTTTAGTCTTGCTGATTCATACAGGGCACAGAAATAGTATTAAAAAGTGGCTATTCTAATCAGGGGTTCTTGTACTGGCTGTCAGACAGGGCATCCTAAAGATAGTTTCTAGAGAGAGATCCCTAATTTGCCAAGGTCATTTAAGAAAAGCTACAAATTTCATCCTACTGTTTGGAGATCTTTTACTCCACTTGAAAACATATTTTCTCATCCAGAATGAAATATAGTTCAAGATTCTTAATTTAATTAATTAATTAATTTGTTTGTTTGTTTTTTGAGATGGCGTCTCGCTCTATTGGCAGGCTGGAGTGCAGTGGCGCGATCTCGGCTCACTGCAACCTCCGCCTCCCAGATTCACACAATTCTCCTGCCTCAGGCTCCCAAGTAGCTGGGACTACAGGTGTGTGCCACCACGCCCGGCTAATTTTTGTATTTTTAGTAGAGACGTGGTTTCGCCATGTTGACCAGGATGGTCTCGATCTCTCGACCTCGTGATCCGCCCACCTCGGCCTCCCAAAGTGCTGGGATTACAGGTGTGAGCCACTACATCCGGCCAGACTCTTAATTCTAATTTAAAATTTGTTCTTGATAGACATCTTGTGGGAGCACTGTTTTCCTTAGGATTGAAACTCACTTTTCTTTTTCCTTGTTAAGTAATCATTTTGTTTGTTAGTTGTTAAAAGGCAAGGGAAGAGAGTACTCCTCAATATTTTTTTCTGCAACAAAAGTTATCCTAAATCACTATAGTAGCAACTTTCAAAGAGTTGCTCTACACAGAGTATGTGTTCCAAGAGATTTTAGTGCTCGTTATATCAAGAAGGCTATACGCATTTGGTAATGCTGGGTTAAGGGGTGTTAACAGATCTTTTTTTCTTGCAGAACTTCTCAAAACTTTAAATATACTAATATATGTTATCAGTCTCCCAAAGGGGTTTTACAGCACTTCCTAAAGTTATCTGATCCTGGATCTCTTATTTCACAGAGCAACATGGACTGTCATTGTTCCACAGAATACACTGTGGGAAATAATGTCTTATAACTTAAAACTACAGATAAGAGGGGCCGGGGGTGGTGGCTCACACCTGTAATCCCAATACTTTGGGAGGCTGATGTGGGAGGCTTGAGGTGGGAGGCTTGAGGCCAGGAGTTCAAATCCAGCCTGGGCAACATGGCAAGACTCTTTCTACAAAAGACAAACCAAAAGAAAAAACTACAGCTAAGAGGAACATTGGACCAATGTGCCCCAAAACATATTAACAGTTTTCAGGAGAGTATACATTTTCGTTTGCTTTGGCCATTGCAACCATTGTCTGGCTATAAGAAACAGAAACCACTGCAAATGTATTTAAATAGAAAATGGAAGTTCTTGTAGAACACAGTGCTATCTCACAGAGTCCAGGGTCAGAAAATACACAGGGCTTTAGGAGAACTAGACTCTGGAACTGGAAACTCAGAACTTGTGATGACTTTCTCCTCTCTCAGTTTCCCCAGGACCCTACAGATGGTTGATTAACTGCACTTCTTCCTCCCTCCCTGCATATTTTAGTTGTCTCTTTCTTTCTTTTTTTTTTTTTTTTTTTGAGACGGAGTCTCGCTCCATCTCCCAGGCTGCAGTGCAGTGGCATGATCTCGGCTCACTGCAAACTCTGCCTCCCAGGTTCACACCATTCTCCTGCCTCAGCCTCCCAAATAGCTGTGACTACAGGCGCCCGCCACCACACTTGGCTAATTTTTTGTATTTTTAGTAGAGATGGGGTTTCACCGTGTTAGCCAGGATGGTCTCGATCTCCTGACCTCGTGATCCGCCTGCCTCGGCATCCCAAAGTGCTGGGATTACAGGCGTGAGCCACAGCGCCCGACCAGTTTTCTCTTTCTTTAGTGTATCTACCGGTCAACAAATTGTCTGACATAGACCTGATTATATGTTCCCCTTTAAGCAGCAGATATTATTTGTTGCTATGTTCCAAGTTCAGCTTCTAGAGAGAAAGAGAATCTCAATTTGCACAGCTTGGGTCAGGTTTTCATCCATCCCTAGTTCAATCTACTGTAACTGGAGGGTTCATGTGCTATAAGCAAGAAGGCTTAGTCTCAGTTTGATGAGGAAAATGAACGCTTCTTAGAGTGAAGGGGTTATGGGATGATAGGTACCACCAAAGTCATGACTTCTAAGAATCAACTTAGGACCTGGTGCAGTGGCTCACGCCTGTAAACCCAGCAGTTTGGGAGGCCGAGATGGGTGGATCACCTGAGGTCAAGAGCTTGAGACTAGTCTGGCCAACATGGTGAAACCCCGTCTCTACTAAAAATACAAAATTAGCTAGGTGTGGTGGCACATGCCTGTAATCCCAGATACTTGGGAGGTTCAGGCAGGAGAATGGCTTGAACCTGGGAGGCAAAGGTGGCAGTGAGTCAAGACTGTGCTGTTGGCTCCAGCCTGGGCAACAAGAGCAAAACTCCGTCTCAAAAAAAAAAAAAAAAAAGAATCATCTTAGAAGTCCAGCCTGATTATAGTATTTCATATATAGGTGGAGCATCCTAATCTGAAAACCTAAAATGTTTCCAAATCTGAAACTTTAAAAAACTGACATATAATAATTCTGCGTATTTGGCCAGGTGCGGCGGCTCAGGCCTGTAATCCCAGCACTTTGGGAGGCTGAGGTGGACGGATCACCTGAGGTCAGGAGTTTGAGACCAACCTGGCCTGGTTTAGTGAAACCCCGTTTCTACTAAAAATGCAAAAATTAGCTGGGCGTGGTGGCACGTACCTGTGATCCCAGCTTACTTGGGAGGCTGAGGCAGGAGAATTGCTTGAACCTCGGAGGTGGAGGTTGCAGTGAGCCAAGATCGTACCATTGTGCTCTAGCCTGGGTGACAGAGCGAGACTCCATCTCAAAAAATAATAATAATAATAATAATTCTGCATATTTATGGGGTACACATGTTGATACATGTATACATTGTCTGAGGATCAAATCAGGGTAATTGGGATGTCCATTACCACAAATATTTATCATTTCTTTGTGTTGTGGACTTTTTTTTTGTTTTTTGAGATAGGATCTCGCTCTGTTGCCCAGGCTGGAGTGCAGTGATACAATCACAATTCACTGCAGTCTTGAACTCCTGGGCTCAAGTGAGCCTCCTGCCTTAGCCTCCAGAGTAGCTGGTACTACAGGCATGCACCACCATGCCTGGCTAATTTTTAAATTTTTTTTTTTGTAGACATGGGTTCTTGCTATGTAGCTCAGGCTGATCTCAAACTCCTGGCCTCATGTGATGCTCCTGACTCAGCCTTCTGAGTTGCTGGGATTACAAGTGTGAGCCACCGCCCCCAGCCTGAAACATAAATTTTGTGTTTAGAGTTGGGTTCCCTTCCCAAGACATCTCATTACATATATGCAAATATTGCAAAATTTAAAGACATTTAAAATCTGAAACACTTCTGGTCCCAAGCATTTTGGATAAGGGATACCCAATATGCATTACAATACCACATTCATTTAGAAAGAATGTCCTTCACAAATCTATTTCTGAATGAATATTGGGTTAGGCATTATTAATATTTATCAATATCTAATTTTCCTCTACTTCTGGGTACAAGGAGGATTCCCAGTCCCTTGAGATTAGATGTGGCCATGTGACTTAACTTGGCCGATGACATGTTACATTGGGGTAACAGCACTTCGATATGGAAGGGTTTTGAGATGGAAGCATCCTGAAAAGTGCTGGGCCAACTCATGGACAGCTGGCAGATCTCCAGTGGACTTAATGGAAGAAAATAATTTTATTATGGTAAGCCCCTCAAATTCTGGAGTTGTCTGCTATTATATTACTATCTAGCCTATTCTGAGTAGTACAAATATTCTTTGAACTGAACAACACAGGTTCAAAACCGTAATGAAAATGATACATTAAGCTGAACTGATGTTGAGAGGCCATGAATTTGGTGACCTAGGCCCATGCACAAGATTCCTCAATTTCCAGCTCAATTGATGTGACCATTGGGACACATTTTGGTAAGTAACCTTCCACTTCTATGATGGGAATTTTTAGTATCTTGTAAAGGTTAGTAAACATATTGTTTTCACATGCTGTTATTTTATAACACCATTAAGTGTTGTTAGAAGATGATCAGTTTTCTTCAGTGTTTTCTCAGTGATCTAGGTGTGCCAATGTTTATTATATTACAATTTGTACATATCATATCAGATGACCACCAATGCCACTGATATTTTCCAGAATTACCATACTCTGCTCAATGTGTTATCTTAAAAAAATGGTTCAGGAAGTGAATATTGCTGGTGTCCTTTTCTTATAAAATCCTGCTTTTGCTCAGATATCTATCCGTACTTCACACAGTCATGTGCCTCAGAGGAAGTTGACTTCTCCTCTAGCCCCAAGGATGGACTAAATGGTCTAAGGGTAAGTCCATTTTCCCTGCCAGTGTCTGGTTCAGGTACAGGCATGAGACCCAGTTTTGCCCAGTGAAACAGAAGAAATTATCTGGAGAGATCTGAAACATGTTTCCCATACTGAAAGAGAGCTACTGAAAGAGATGGTCCCACTCTACCCCAATATTGTCATTCTGGTTATGTTGCCTAGAACTGCTATCATAGTCAGCTTGCTGTTAACTTAAGAATAAAACCAGGGAAGCCCAAGGAAGACAGAGACATTACATGGAAAGAATTAGTCTCCTTGAAAATAGTGTTGAGCTGTTGACTCTATGAGCCTTGTTCTCCCACTCTGTACTTTCTGTTATATATGATACATTTTCATTGAATCAAAACTTCTGTTATTTGTATCTCAAAGTATTAGCTAGCTATTACAATGATAAGATATTTACTTTTCTGGATTAGGATATGTCTTTTTATGTTGCCTCTGAGAAAATAATATGTATAGTTTTCTTTTAAGAATTCCTAAATTGAGGCTGGTCATGGTGGCTCATGCCTGTAATTCCAGCACTTCTGGAGGCTGAGGAGGGAGGATTGCTTGAACCTGGGACTTCGAATCTAGACTGAGCAACATACTGAGACCCTGTCTCTACCAAAGAAAAATAAATTAGCTGGGTGTGGTGGTATGCACCTGTAGTCCCAGCTACTTGGGAGGCTGAGGTGGAAGGGTCTCTTAAGCCCAGGAGGTCAAGGCTGCAGTGTGCTATGAACAGCCCTTGGTGAATAGCCACTGCACTTCTGTGAACAACCACTCCATTCCAGCCTGGGCAACATAGGGAGACATTGAATCTTAACAACGAGAACAAAACAATTCCTAAATTTTTATTCATGAATTACAATAGATATTACAAAACAAAACTCCAGCAGTTTCTAGGATACAAGACTCTTTTAATCAGCATTCTTTCAAATACTATGAGCAATTCTAGAATAGAAGCAATTGATTACTTGTGTTTTGCTTCAATGGTAACTTATAGTTCAATAACTCAGAAAATAGACTCTGTCAAGCGTAAGAATGACAATGGAAAATCTGGGCTGGGCACGGTGGCTCATGTCTGTAATCCCAGCACTTTGGGAGGCTTAGGAGGGTGGCTTGTTTGACTCTAGGAGTTCGAGACTAGCCTGGGCGCCATGGCGAAACCTTGCCTCTACAAAAAATACAAAAAAAGTAGCCTGGCATGGTGGTGCACACCTGTAGTCCCAGCTACTTGGGAGGCTGAGGTAGGAGGATTGCTTGAGTCCAGGAGGTCGAGACTGCAGTGAGCTGTGATCTGGCCACTGCACTCCAGCCTGGGCAACAGAGCAAGACCCTGTCTCAAAAAAAAAAGAAAGAAAGAAAAAAGAAAAGAAAAAAAAGAAAGAAAGAAAATGGAAAATCTGTTTCTTTTTTTTTGTTTTTTTTTTTGAGACGGAGTCTCGCTCTGTCACCCAGGCTGGAGTGCAGTGGCCGGATCTCAGCTCACTGCAAGCTCCGCCTCCTGGGTTCACGCCATTCTCCGGCCTCAGCCTCCCAAGTAGCTGGGACTACAGGTGCCCGCCACCTCGCCCGGCTAGTTTTTTTGTATTTAATAGAGACGGGGTTTCACTGTGTTTGCCAGGATGGTCTCGATCTCCTGACCTCGTGATCCGCCCGTCTCGGCCTCCCAAAGTGCTGGGATTACAGGCTTGAGCCACCACGCCCGGCCTGAAAATCTGTTTCTTTGCTGATGCCTAATAAGGTTTGACTATTGCTGGTGACGGAAAAGGAAAGGGATAATGATTAGGCACTGCCTTGTACATAATATCAGAAGTTGTGAAGGTAAGTGAAAACCAAGATGGTTTATTTTAAACTTTCAAACTGTAGTTAATGTATTTAGGTATCCTTCTATGTATTTTACCAGCTTGTTATATAATTATTTATGTAGTCACCTATTTGTTTGCTCCACTAGGTTGCTAGTTTCTTCAGGGCAAGGATATGTGTATATATATACACACACACACACACACATATATATATATATATATATTTTTTTTTTTTTGAAACGGAGTCTCACTCTGTCACCCAGGCTGGAGTGCAGTGGTGAGATCTTGGCTCACTGCAAGCTCCACCTCCCTGGTTCATGCCATTCTCCTGCCTCAGCCTCCTGGGTAGCTGGGACTACAGGTGCCCGCCACCACGCCCAGCTAATTTTTTGTATTTTTAGTAGAGATGGGGTTTCACCGTGTTAGCCAGGATGGTCTCGATCTCCTGACCTTGTGATCCACCCACCTCAGCCTTTCAAAGTGCTGGGATTACAGGCCTGAGCCACCGCGCCCGGCTGATCGTATTTATCTTATTCTTCACTACTCTAAGGCCTACAGCAATGCCTGGGATGGAGTAGGTGTTCAAGAACATAATTTTATATAAATGACAATAACAAAAATGTTCAGAATAGGATATTCTAAGCATATGGGACTATCCCAGTCCTTTGTCTGAATTCTGGATATGATAGTAAGATTAGTGTAGACCAAGAAAAACATCTGATACAGGTAATAGATAAAGATGTGATTTAAGTTAACTACCTATATAGGATAATTATTTTTGTGCAACATGTCCCCTTCCCCCCCTAAAGTTATTATCAGGACTCAACTTCCCTTTTAGTGTAGTTATTACTCTTATTCTGTTTTCTGTTATGCCCCTCACAGATGTGGACAGGGCTGGCCAACAGGTGTAGTCAGGCCTTGCTAGCACATGGTGAACATGTTGCTGCTATTTTCCTCTTTTCCTTCTCATCCTCTCTTTGTGTACTCTTTCTGTCTCCTGTTGCTTAGCTTTCTGTACAGGATCAATAAACCTTTGAATTTCCAGCGGAGCTACTCTGTATTTGGGGATAAATTACTGACCCCAAACCATTCTCTAGTTCCTTTGTGACCTTAGGTCAACTCACTTGATCCCTGGTCATTGGCTGAGCCTGGGAAGGAAAGAAAAATCCAGAGAGGCTAATGATAGCAAAGAGTGAAAACATGGGCTCTGTCTACTTTTTTTCATTCCATTGATCTTTCCATAGTAGCAACCTTCTATTGACATGACCTGATGGTCTATTCTCATTTCCCCTCTGACTGAAATCTTTTGCTCAATTTTCATTCTAGAATACATCTGATTCTTTCCTCTAGGTTTAACTTAATCATTTAGCCCAACGGGTACTAAATAGACTTCCCTTCGTGCAAAGGCTCAAAAACATACTTTCCTCTGTTTAAAGGCCCTTTTTTTAGGCTTGGCATTAGTGTTAACTATTTTTGTTTGTTTGTTTTTTGTTTTTTTTGAGACAGAGTTTTGTTCTTGTTGCCCAGGCTGGAGTGCAATGGCGCAATCTCAGTTCACCGCAACGTCTGCCTCCTGGGTTCAAGCGATTCTCCTGTCTCAGCTTTCCTGAGTAGCTGGGAAGGTGGTATACGCCACCACGCCTGGCTAATTTTGTATTTTTAGTAGAGACGGGGTTTCTCCATGTTGGTCAGGCTGGTCTCGAACTCCTGACCTCAGGTGATCCGCCCACCTTAGCCTCTCAAAGTGCTGGGATTACAGGCGGGAGCCACCGTGCCTGGCCAGTGTTAACTATAATATCCTGTTTGTTTCACTGAGTCTTCCTTTAGCATTGTAGAATAGTAGATACCCACTAGGGTCTTTTCTGAGAACTATGTGTTTCGTTGGTAGGTAGGGCAAGGTCACTCATACAGCTGTTTTGACTCTGTGACCCTTATCCACCTAGCCATGGCTGATGGGACCTGGGACTTTATGGGAACTGGGCCAATCAGATCTTCTTTCTCGTGAATACAAATTTACCCCCAGTGACACTGAGTTGGAAATGGAGTTGTATTACCAGGCAAGCG
This sequence comes from Theropithecus gelada, assembly GCF_003255815.1. Lineage (NCBI taxonomy): Eukaryota > Metazoa > Chordata > Mammalia > Primates > Cercopithecidae > Theropithecus > Theropithecus gelada. Next base: position 50,622,759 of record NC_037680.1, on the reverse strand, counting down.
TTGGCAGCAGCAGCTGGCCACTCCTGAATTCTGCCTGAGATTTGTGTAACCTGTTTTGGCAAGGCACTTTAAAGGTGGTTAAAAGTGCAGGTAAGAAAGATGTAGTTATAGAGAAACAAGTGATTAAGAACTTGATAGTGTAAATTTAAGGAAATGGATAGATCTGAGAGATACTGATATTGAAGAAGTAGCTAGATTTGGCCAAAAGACAGTGATACGTTGAAGATGATTCTAGTACTCCATGACTGGGGAACATCTTCAATCAGTATTGGAGTGGCTGGTTGCTGGGCAGAGACGGCTCTCTGGGATTCTTGAGCTTTTTTTTTTTGAGATGGAGTCTTGCTCTGTTGCTTAGGCTGGAGAGCTCTCAGGCTCATTATGCTCTCACCTCTCACCTTAGTGTAGAGAGAGAAAAACATCTGATACAGGTGATCATAGCTCACTGCAGCCTTGAGCTCTCAGGCTCAAGCCGTCCTCTCACCTCAGCCTCCTGAGAAGCTGGGACTACAGGTATGTGCCACCAATCCCAGCTAATTTTTTTTTGTTTTTATTGGTAGAGATGGTGTCTCACCACGTTGTCCAGGTTGTTCTCCAACTCCTAGGCTCAACTGGTCCTCCTATCTTGGCCTCCCAAAGTGCTGGGATTACGGCCAGATTTTCAGTTAGATTGGGGTTTGAAATATGCTGCTGCCATGTGCTAGCTGTGTGACTTCATCCATATTAATCAACCTTTCTGATATTGTTCCCTCACTTGTAACATGAGGATAGCAACCAGTTTATATCCTTTAATATTAATAGCAACTAATCCCTTTAAAAGGAGCTTCTAGTGTCACAATTTTTGGACAGGTATTATATTCATTACAACAAATACCTGAATGGCATCTGAAGGCCATGACCTAAATGAAAGAATTCCTTCTCCAGTGGCTCTCATGGTGTTGACATGGTGTGGGTGAGATGGGATGAAATCCTAATATTAACAACAGAGACTATTCACAAGCCTTTTCTGTATGTGCTGGGTACTGTTGTTACGAGCTCAACACGCATTGTCTCATTTTATCCTCACACGAATAACCTCATAAGGTGGTCTCAATAGCCTCATTTTATCCAGAACGAAACAGAAGTACAGCGAAGTTAATTTGTCTAGGGTCACACAGTCAATGAGTGGCGGAATCCAGACTGGAAATCCCCCAATTTCAAAGGCACCTGCTCTCAACCACCAAGAGGAAAAGGGAGGAAATTGGCTCAATTAAACGCATTCTGTGATCCAGTACCTGTGTGCGACGCTTTAACTATAAGGCGAGGAAGAAATCCTTAGACTAAAGTTTCCCTTAGCCCCTTTTCCTTCAAGAACGTTTAGTTAACAGCTTATCTCCGCACGGACTGAGCGAATAAAGTTATAGGAAAAGGGAGATGGGCTAGCGGCCACGCGGTCCCCGGGGCTGGTGTGGCTGTTTGCCTGACTTCAGGCGCCCCGGATCTCCCGGAGGGAAGTCAGGGCCCAAGGCGCTTCGCAGTCCGGCTGGGGAAGCGCGGGGCTGCAGGCCCGCGAGTGAACATGAGCAGGTAACCCAGGCCGCGCAGCCGGGCGGAAGCGGAGACCTAGAACCGAGAAGCCCATGCGCTAAAGCAGAAGACTAGAGCTCCCGGGAATGGCCTCGTCAGCACCTTGCCCCTCTCCAGCCCTCGCGTCAGTCGCGAGGCTCCTCCCACCCTGGGCTCCTCCGGCCCTGCTCCCGCCTCCCCGGCCTGTCGGGCCAATGGGCGGGGCGCGCGGGCAAAGCGGGGAGGGGCGGGGCCCATGGCCTGCGCGCAGGTGCCGCTCGGCGCCCGGCCCGCCCGTTCCGCCGCTGCCGCCGCCGTCGTGCGTGCTGCTCGGCGGATGGGCCGGGCCTGCGTTCTCTCCTCCTTCCTCCCCGCCTCCGGCTGCCGGCAGGACCTTTCTCTAGCTGCCGCTGGGACCCCGTGTCATCGCCTAGGCCGAGCACGGTGAGGCCCTCAGGGAGCCCGGGGGCGCGATCTCTGCCAGGTCTTCGGTGCCCGGGCTCATTGCCCTGAGGCTGGCGCGAGGCCCGGGCTCAGTGGCCAAGATGGGGCCAGGGCAGCGGGTGGCGTGGGGGTGTGTGGATGAATGAGGCGCTGTCGGACTAGGCCGCGAGTCGGGAGATCGGCCTAACCTCACGCGGGAAAACCCTGGGGAAAGCCTTCTCCCGAGGCCGGGACGCCCGGTGACCCCGTCCGGAGAGGAGGATGGGGGTGGGGCCCACTTTGGGTGGGCTGCCGGCCACCCCTCGGTAGGCCAGAGGACCCGACAGGCGCTGTTCATGTGTCTGTTCTTTGGAGGCCTGGGGGTTGGCCAGGAACAGGTGTCAGGACGCTGAGAAGGGAAATTCCTGGCGCTCGGGGTCAGGGATCAGAGGCTGGAATACTACTACGAGGGCTTGGCCCCAGCGTGGTCCTAGGAGATACAACTCTCAGCCAGAATACAGGGACAGTTTTAGTTCCCAGCTTCTGAGACGTGAGCTTAGCGGTCCTTGTGATTTCACTTTGCAGTACAAGAGTGGGACTAATTCTGCACGCATGATTTGGAGACAGAACTAGTAAGGGACAGAGAAAGTTTCTACTTGTAAATAAAAAGTTCCATCGATTAATTTACGATTAGAAATAGTAACCATAGTGTAGATTATGGAGGTTGCTTATGAGGACTGATGAGCCGTACCTTCAGTGCCAAAGGTGGCAGGGACTTGGTGGAAGGACCGCAGTATCTGGTGGGTGTTCATCTATGTGAAAATGGGGATTGTGGGCGAATGGGAAGGATAAGATTCCAGATTATAGAGGAATGGTTTTGTGTGAAGGGTGACTTGGTTGCTGGTGGTTCCAGATGGAATTTTCTTTGACTCTCATCTATGTACGTGCTTCCAAATGCTTTCATTCATATAACCATGTATCAGGTTAAGAAATAAAGTGTTTTGTGAGCAGTCTGGATGGAAGATTGGTAGCTAAACTCTTAGTTTATCTTTGATTCCTGGTGCCACAAAGATTTTATTTATTTATTTGAAACAGGGCCTCGCTTTGTCGCTCAGGCAGAGCCCAGGGGCGTGATCTCCGCGCAGTGCAACCTCCGCCTCTCGGGTTCAAGCAGTTCTCTAGCTTCAGCCTCCCGAGTAGCTGGAATTACAGGCACGCGCCCCCACGGCCAGCTAATTTTTTGTATTTTTTTTTAGTAGAGACGAGGTTTCTCCCTGTTGGCCAGGCTGGTCTCGACTCCCAGTCTCAAGCAATCTGTCCACCTCGGTCTCCCAAAGTGCTGGGATTACAGCGCCTGAGCCACTGTGCCTGGCCCAACAAATATTGATTTTAGATCAGTCTTTCTGGGACTTCTCAATAGCGACTTTTTTGACAACAGATAGGTTTACAGAACTTTTAAAAAATTTTTGCTAAAAAAAGGATTTAGCTCTGTGTTAGTTTTGGATCGCTATATAAAGTATGTTTTGTTCTTAATCTTAATTCAATAATGTATTTTATATGATGACATGTGTTTTGGGTCCATGTGGATAGTAAAAAGTTTTGTTCATATGTTTGCTTTGGTATTTCAGATGCCCCCTAAAAAGGGAGGTGACGGAATTAAACCACCCCCAATCATTGGAAGATTTGGAACCTCACTGAAAATTGGTATTGTTGGATTGCCAAATGTTGGGTAGGTGAACGCTGGGGCTTTTCTGATTTTCATTCTGTAAATATTTTGGGTCCTATTGTAGAAATGGGAACCGTGAGGTAATTAAAATTTAAGTTGAAGAAAAGAGGCCAGGAAGCTGGACTATTAATGTTGCAAAATTAGGCTTTAGTTTAGATGTATTTTATTGATTTCAGGGCTGGTTGGCTATGTGTGGTACCTACCTAGGCTGGCTACCGGAGGCCGTGCAGTAGGATGCTTTAGGAAATCGATTTGAAAGCTCCACTAAAAGCTTGATGGAGAAGGGGGTGACAGTTTTAGATTTCGTAGTGGAACTTGGTAGGTAAAAGCGTTGCTGTTATAAAGTGTCTAAATCTGAAAGTTCTGAGAGCAGAAATTTGAGTTTTTGTAATGTTTTCTTTTCTTTTTCTTTTTTTTTTTTTGAGACAGAGTCTCAATCTGTCACCCAGGCTGGAATGCAGTGGCATGATCTTGACTCACTGCAACCTCTGCCTCCTGGGTTCAAGTGATTCTCCTGTCTCAGTTTCCTGAGTAGCTGGGATTACAGGCACGCACCACCACGCCCAGCTAATTTTTGAATTTTTAGTAGAAACAGGGTTTCATCATGTTGGCCAGTCTGGTCTCGAACTCCCGACCTCAGATGATCCGCCTGCCTCAGCCTCCCAGAGTGCTGCGATTACAGGCATGAGCCACTGAGCCTGGCTGTAATGTTTTCAAAATTACAGTGAATTGAGTATTTGCAAATAAGAAAGTGATAGTAAATACATGTGGGGTTTATCATAAATCTATACACATGCAACTTAAGTGTTTAAAGTCTTTTTTTTTTTTTTTTTTTTTGAGACGGAGTCTTGCTCTGTTGCCCAGGCTGGAGTGCAGTGGCATGGTCTTGGCTCACTGCAGCCTCTGCCTCCCTGGTTCCAGCAATTATCCTGCCTCGGCCTCCTGGGTAGCTGGGATTACAGGCACGTGCCACCACGCCCGGCTAATTTTTGTAATTTTAGTAGAGACGGGGTTTCACCATGTTGGCCAGGCTGATCTTGAACTCCTGGCCTCAAGTGATCTGCCTGCGTTGGCTTCCCAAAGTGCTGGGATTAAAGGCGTGAGCCACCGTGCCCGGCCCAAGTCTTCCTTTTTCATTATTTAATCTTTCACTAACCTTAAAATATAAAACATCTCAAAAGTGATTAGGGTGTACTAATAGGTAACAGATTCAGTGTGGATTTGTGAGATCAAGGGTGGCCTTTTAGATTCGTGGCAAGTAGGACAATCATGTTCTTAGGTATTCCGAGGAGCCCCTGTCATAAGGATTCCTCAATGAATAGAGCATGGTGTGACCAAGTGAGGCATGTCTTAAATTCATGTCATGTAAAACATGAGCAAGTGTGACTGTCCTGATTTCAGTCTTTCGTGGAGCTTGAAGAGGTTTTCATTTTGAAGGGGTTTCCTGCTGTGAGATAGTCTGCTTGCAGAGTAAGACTAAGTAGAGAGTCGAAATGTAAGCAAAACAAATAATTAATCAAAGTACTGTAGGGTGCTATCAATAAACGAGAAAGCAAGGTATGATCATTATGTATGTTGTGAGCTTTATTGCACTAGTAAGGAAGATATAGTTTTTAGATATTGACATACTTCTCATTCTAGAATTGTTGCAGTTACTACAACTTGATTTTAACTGGGACTATATTAAAATGGGCCATATTAAGTGTTTTCTCTTCATATAGGCAACCTTCTGTATCTGTGGTTTCACATCCTTGGACTCAACCAATCTCAAATCAAAAATATTTTTTAAAAAATTGGCTGGGCATGGTGGTTCACGCCTATAATCTCAGCACTTTGGGAGGCCGAGGTGGCTGGATCACTTGAAGTCAGGAGCTTGAAACCAGCCTGACCAACATGGTGAAACCCCGTCTCTACTTAAAAAAAAAAAAAAAAAAAAAAATTAGCCAGGCATGGTGGCAGGAGCCTGTAATTCCAGATACTCGGGAAGCTGGGGCAGGAGAATAGCTTGAGCCCGGCAGGGCAGAGGTTGCAGTGAGCCAAGATCCTGCCAGTGCACCCCAGTCTGGGCAACAGAGCGAGACTCTGTCCCAAAAAAAAATTTTTTTTAATTAAATAAAAAATGACAATACAGGCTGGGCGCGGTGGCTCAAGCCTGTAATCCCAGCACTTTGGGAGGCCGAGACGGTGGATCACAAGGTCAGGAGATCGAGACCATCCTGGCTAACACGGTGAAACCCCATCTCTACTAAAAAATACAAAAAACTAGCCTAGCAAGGTGGCGGGCGCCTGTAGTCCCAGCTACTCGGGAAGCTGAGGCAGGAGAATGGTGTGAACCTGGGAGGCGAAGCTTGCGGTGAGCTGAGATCCGGCCACTGCACTCCAGCCTGGGCAACGGAGCGAGACTCCTATAAAAAATACAGTAAACAACTATTTACCTATCAATTACATTGCATTAGGTATTGTACTACACCATTGTATATAAGGGACTTGATCTGCTGGAATCTTAGAACCAATCCCCTGCAGCTATGGAGGGATAACCATATAAGCTTTTTAGTCATAAAGCATAATGAAATTAATGTACGTGGAAATAACCTAAAAATATTTTATTATTCAGAATAAGTGTGCTGTTTACACTTTTAAATAAAATGCTTTCCCCACCCAGTGTCATTGAGGTATACTTCGCAAATAGTAAAATTCACTCATTTTAAAGGTACAGTTTAATGAGTTTTGGCAGTTGTATTTGGTTGTAAACACTACTTTTTGTAGAATGATCTTATTTCACACAACTGTATCAGGTAGGATTCTTTGTAAGCAACACAATTCTGGCTATTTTCAGCAAGAGAAAGAGGTTTATTGGAATAAGTGAATTAGGATCTGAACAGCCAGGCCTCAAGAGGGATAGGAGCCAAGTGGTGCTGGCAGAAATGGGTCCATGTGGAGCTCAGCCATGTGAATCCCTGGACTTCTGGGTGTTTCTCATTTCCTGTCTCTCCTGTAATTCCAATTCCTGAGTAAGGAAATCCAGCTGGACCTGTGTGCTTCTGTGTAGGTCTACAAGATAAAGATTGTGGGAGGGAGACAGTTCTCTAAAGGATGGCCTGCTGATCAAAAGTAAGGACATTCAGTACAAAACCATCTAGAGAATCTCTTGGTTTTTAGCTGGGTGAATAGGAAGGCTTACTTTTTAGTCTGCATAAGGCTGATGACCCAGAAACTTAGAGGTAATATTTATAGCGAATCAGATATTTATTGAACATTTACTATATGCCAGTCACTATTCTGAATGCTTTATATATATTATCTAATTAAGTGGTTTGACATTCCCCTCCATTACAATTTAAGTTCTGTGAAGGTACGGATTGTCTTGTTCTTGCTTATTGGTATATTTCTAGTGCCTAGACTGGTATTAGGAACATAGTAGATATTTAGTAATTGTTTGTTAATGGGACATGGTGTTAGGAACGTAGTAGATATTTAGTAATTATTTGTTAATGGGATACATATTTCCTCTTTGACGGCTGGGTGTAGATTTAGTGATAAAGAGACATGTTTTAGTTTTTGTTTTTTGAACAAGATTTCATTCTCTTGTCCAGGCTGGAGTGCAGTGGCATGATCATGGCTCACTGCAGCCTCAACCTCCCCGGCTCAAGCAGTCCTCTCATCTTAGCCTCCTGAATAGCTGGAACTGCAGGCACAAAAAAACACCATGCCTGGTTAATTTTCGTATTTTTTGTAGATGGGGTTTCACCATGCTGCCTTCAGGCTGGTTTCAAACTCCTGAGCTCAAGCGATCTGCCCGCCTCAGCCTCCAAAAACACGTCTCACATTAAAACATGTCTCCAGCTGGGCGCGGTGGCTCACACCTGTAATTCCAGCACTTTGGGAGGCTGAGGCAGGTGGATCATGAGGTCAGGAGTTCGAGACCAGCCTGACCAACATGGTGAAACCCCATCTCTACTAAAAATACAAAAATTAGCCGGGTGTGGTGGCAAGTGCCTGTAATCCCAGCTACTCAGGAGGCTGAGGCAGGAGAATTGCTTGAACCCGGGAGGCGGAGGTTGCAGTGAGCTGAGATTGCACTACTGCACTCTAGCCTGGGCAACAGAGCAAGACTCGGTCTGAAAAGAAAACAAAAAAACATGTCTCCTTGCCCGGCGTGTTGGCTCACGCCTGCTGGAATTACAGGTGTGAGCCACGGTGCCCGGCAAGGAGACATGTTTTAATGGCCTCTTTTAATGATGTTGAAAGAATGTGGAGATTTGGTTTGTAGTTCTGTACTGCTTTTTCTTACCCGAGTGACCCTTTATAAATGAGCTCCTGTTGGACCAATGTATTATTGTCGTTGTGAGGAGTAGAGAATACTGGGGGGAAGGTACATTTTGATACAGTATTCCAAACTACTTTATTTCTGTGAGGGATAGCTCTTCTTGTTGCTATGCACTGCATCAGATGGGATTAGATTCAATTAAGAGCATCAGAAAACCCCAGGTAACCAGTTGGTTTTTTTTCATGTAAAAAATGTACCTTTTACAGTCATAGATTGGTATAGTGGACCTGCTTTATGAAGTCCTCAGCAACCCATGGTCCTTTCACTTCACAACTTGGCAATCCCTAGGGTGTGGTGTCATTCTCATGGTCTAGGGCTAGGGTCCCTGAACCTCATGCTGGGGACTGGTACTGATCTGTGGCATGTGAGGAATCAGGCCGCATGGCAGGAGGTGGGCGGCAGGTGAGTGAGCATTCCCACCTTAGCTCCACCTCCGGTCAGGTCAGCAGCAGCATTAGATTCTCAGAGGAGTGTGGACCGTGTTGTGAACTGCACATGCAAGGGATCTAGGTTGCACGCTCCTTATGAGAACAAACTAAAGCCTGGTGATCTGAAATGGGGCAGTTTCATCCTGAAACCATCTCCCACACCCTTGGTCCATGGAAAAATTGGCTTCCATCAGCCAATTCATGGTCCAGTCCCTGGTGCCAAAAAGGTGGGCAGCTGCTGGTCTAAGGGGTGAATTCCAGGCAGCTGGTTATCCGAAGGGTCAAGGGGCCAAACTTGACTAGCAGCCTTTTTCCTGTAAACTGCCATACCATACTTCTGCCAACATCCCTTTGTCCAGAATTTAGTCACAAGAATTTAGTTGTGAGGAAGGCAAGGAAATGTAGTCTTTATTTTGACAGCCACATGTTCAGTTAAAAATTCTGTTATTCCTGGCTGGGCGCAGTGGCTCACGCCTGTAATACCAGCACTTTGGGAGGCCGAGGCAAGCAGATCACTTGAGGTCAGGAGTTTGAGACCAGGCTGGCCAACATGGTGAAACCCCATGTCTACTAAAAATACAAACATTAGCTGGGTGTGGTGGCACACGCCTGTAATCCCAGCTACTCGGGAGGTTGAGGCAGGAGAATGGCTTGAACCTGGGAGGCAGAGGTTGCAGTAAGCCAAGATTGCACCACTGCACTCCAACCTGGGCCACAGAGCACGACTCTGTCTTAAAAAAAAAAAAAAAAAAAAAAAAAAGATTATGCTGAAAGAAGGGGAAATGGATATTATGGACAACTAGTATACTCTGTTCAAACACTCACAAACTGCCCCAGGAGAGTAACTGTCTTGCTTAGCTGATCTTCTGGGAATGCATTTTGGTGTCCCTGCAAACTGCCTTCTCCCATTTTTCTACAAACCAGTCACAGCATCTGTAAAAGCCATTTACTATTGCTGAAGGAAAAGGTTGTAGAAAATGCTAAAAAAAAAAGCAAAAAAATCACAACAGAATTATCACCATTGTTTAGTTACCTATTATTGTGTAGCAAACCATTCCAAAAGTTGATGGCTTAAAATAGTAACAATTTTTATTGGTCCGGAATGTAGTGAGTTACATAGGTCTTCTGCCAGTCTCATTGGGATCCCTCATGTGACTGCATTCAGCCTGTGGCTAGTTGAGACTGGAAGATCCAAGATGGCCATTTTAACAGATCTGGGACCTTAGCAGGGTTGGCTGGAAGTCTGGGGCACTTCTCTTATATTTGGCCTTGTTCTCTTTCTAAATGGTCTCTAGATCAAGCTTCCTTATATCCTGGTGTCTGGCTCTTGAGAGAATGGAAGTGTGGCAGTGGCATAGCACACTTACACAGAAATCTTTTGGTCAAGGCAAGTCATCACACCAGCCCAGAGACTTGGGGAGAGGGGAAATAGACTCCACCTCTTGATGGGAGTAGTGACAAAAACTGTGTGGCCATCTTCAATCCACTGCAGTCCACTATTTTTCCTAATACAAAATACGTGATGCCTATGTGTTCCTACAAGTCTTCCTAGTTGATTCTTAGCTCACTTGTTTTTTAGAAGCTCCATTCTTGATTGCTCAAAGGAACTCACAGGAGGAAAATTATTCTCTAGGCTGCATATACCTGAACTGGTCCAGGTCAGAAACAGAGCAGATGAAAACTCCTGTCCTGATGGGTAGTGAGATCTCTGAATAGCCACTACACTCTAGCCTGGACAATATATGGAAAAAAAATTTCTTTTGAAATAATTTCATGCTTAAAAAATCTCACAGTTGCAAAAATAGTTTTAAAAATTCCAATTTATCTTCTGCTCGCATCCCCTAAGTGTTAAAATCTTGATAACTATAGTACGATGTTTCCTTAGTTTCCTTTAACCTGGAACACATTCTCAGTCTCTTTTTGTATTTGATGTCCTTGACACTTTTGAAGAGTACTGGCCAGTTATTGTGTAGAGCCCTCATTTGGGGTTTGTCTGATGTTTCCTCATGATTAATTTCAAATTATGTACTTTTGAACATAGGAGTGACATATGCTTTTTAATACAGTGTATTAGAAAGCACATGATGTTGATTTATCCATTTTTGGTGATGTTAACTTTGATTGCTCGTTGCTGTCTGACAGATTTCTTCACTGAAAGGGTTATTATTTTTCCCATTGCAATTAATAAGCATCTTGTAGGAGGTCCTTTGAAATTATGTACATATATTGTTTCTAATGCTTTTGCCCCCTAATTTTGGCATCTATTATTGATTCTTACTGAAACAGTTATTATGGTGGTGTTTGCCAAATGGTGATTAAAAAATATCCCTTATGTCTTCTACATTTAGAAGGAACAATTTATAGAAGGAACAATGGAAATTCTATTGTGTAAAACCCTATTGTACAAAAGAGTTTCCCATTTATTCATGTATTTGATTATAATTTATGTATATCAGTATAGATTCTTATTCTTTGGGTTATAATCCATTACTGTTGTTATTTTGGTGATTAGGAGCCTTTATGTTCACTTCTATTCCTTTTGACATGTCCTCTTTATTTTTTGAGTGCTTTCTACTTTCTGATACCACAGTACATTTCAGTTATATACAACATATTTTATATTTCAGTACAATATGTTATTTGTACTCTGTCTGCTTCAGCCTTAGGATACATAAATTTTTATTTAGACATATGATTTTATTTCTCTTAGGTATATATTTAGGAGTAGAATTTCTGGGTCATATGTGACTGTATATTTAACTATTGAGGACTGCCAAACTGTTTTCCAAAGTGGCTGCACCATTTTATATGCGCACAAGCATTGTATATGGGTTCCAATATTCCACATCCTTGTCAACACTTGTTGTTATCTTTTTTATTATAGCCAGGTTGTAAAGTTTTTGATTGTTTTTTCTGTTTTTTTTTTTTTTTTTTTTTTTTTGACACAGAGTCTCACTCTGTTGCCCAGGCTGGAGTTCTGTGGCACAGTCTTGGCTCACTGCAGCCTCCACCTCCCGGGTTCAAGTGATTCTCCTGTCTCAGCCTCCTGAGTAACTGGGATTATAGGTGTGCACCACCACTGGGTAATTTTTGTATTTTTAGTAGAGCCAGGGTTTCACCATGTTGACCAGACTGGTCTCAAACTCCTGACCTCAGGTGATCCACCTGCCTCAGCCTCCCAAAGTGCTGGGATTATAGGCATGAGCCACTGGGCCTGGCTAATTGGTGTTTTCTTGATGGCTGAGAATATTGACATCTTTTCATGTGCTTATGACTTCTTCATTTTGAAAGATATTTTCACTGGGTAGAATTCTAGGTTAACAGTTATTCTTCTAGCACTTTGAAGATAATCTTCTGCTTTATTCCCTTTCTGGGATGCCTATTACAGACAAGTGCTGCATAATGATGTTGGTCAATGACTGACTGCATATATGATGGAGGTCCCATAAGATTATAATGGAGGTGAAAATTTTCTACTACCTGGTGATATTGTAGTGCAAGGCATTACTCACATTTGCGGTGATGCTAGTGTAAACAAGCCTGGGCTGCCAGTCATATAAAAGTATAGCATATACAATTATGTACAGTGTATAATACTTGATAATAAACAACTGTGTTACTGGCTTATGTACTTACTATAGTTAATTTTTGTTTGTCTGTTTTTTGAGACAGAGTCTTGCTCTGTTGCCCAGGCTGGAGTGCAGTGGCCTGATCATAGCTTACTGTAGCCTAGAGCTCCTGGGCTCAAGCAATCCTCCTGCCTCAGCCACCTGAGTATAGCTGGGACTACACGCACACCCCGTCCCACCTGGGTAATTAAAAAAATACATACACTGTGGATTTTATGTTAAATGGGGACTTCTTGTGTTGCCTAGGCTGGTCTTGAACTCCTGGCTTCAAGCGATCTTTTTGCCTCAGCCTCTTTGTGCTGGGATTACAGGCATGAGCCTCCATGCCCAGCCTATACTGTAGTTTTTATTGTTACTTTAGAGTGTACTCTTTCTACTTACAAAAAACGAAGTAACTGTAAAACAGCCTTAGGCGTTCCTTCAGGAGGTATTCCAAAAGGAGGCATTATTATCAAAGGAGATGACAGCTCCACGTGCGTTATTGCCCCTAAAAACCTTCCTGTGGGACAAAATGTGTAGGTGGAAGACAGCGATATTGATGATCTGACTCTGTGTAGGCCTGGGTTAATGTATATGTTTATGTCTTGGTTTTTAACAAAAAAGTTTAAGAAAAGCACACATTTGAAAGATATAAAAAAGCATATGGAATAACGTATAAAGAAAAATATTTTTGTACAGCTATACAGTAATTTGTATTTTAAGCTGTTATTACAAAAGAGTCAATAAGTTAAAATAAAAGTTTATAAAGTAGAAAGTAATGGTAAGCTAAGGCTAAGTTATTGAAGAAAAATACCAAAAAATAATTTTAGTGTATCCTGAATGTACAGTGTTCATAAAGTCTACAGTAGTGTACAGTAATGTTCTAGGCCCTCACATTCACTCACCATCACTCATTGACTCACCCAGAGCACCTTCCAGGCCTGCAAGCTCCGCTCACGGTAAGCATCCTGTATCACTTTTATACTGTATTTTCACTGTACCTTTTCTACGTTTAGATATACAATACCTGCCATTGTGTTACATTTGTCTCCAGTGTTCAGTACAGTAACATGCTGTACAGGTTTAGCCTAGAAGCAATAGGCTATACCATATAGCCCAGGTGTGTAGTAGGCTGTACCATCTAGGTTTGTGTAAATATACTCTATAATGTTCACACAATGATGAAATTGCCTAAGGACCCATTTCTCAGAATGTATCTCCACCATTAAGCGATGCCTGACTGTAAATGCATGTTCTTCCCTAGATAGTATCCTGCAGAAGCTCTGGTTATTTCCTTCTCCAGTCTTTTTCTCTCTTGTGCTTCATTTGGATACTTTTATTGCTGTCTTCAAGGTCTTTTCTTTGCAGTGTCCAATCTGGAAAATTTTTCCTTAAGAAAAATTTTAAAAGATTTGTAACATTTATTTTAAGGTCCTTTTATTCTACTTCATCTCTCAATACTGACTGTGTTTATATTTACTGACTTTTATCCTGATTTTGGTATATATTTTTCTGCTTTTTTGCATGTCTTATAATTTTTAATGGTTTCCATACAGTGTGGATTTTATTTTAAATGCTAAATATTGTTGTTTTCCTTTAAAGAGTATTGGACCTCGGTATGGCATTTAGTTAATTATGTATCAGATTAATTGTTTTGAGGCTTCTTATGATGGATTAATACGATTTTGTGCTCTGGTGCTACTTAGTCCCTAGTACTAAGACGTGACCCTTTTGAGGACTCTATCCAAATTCCCTTGTATTACAGGATCTCTCCAGTCTGGCTCATAGGAATGTGAACTGTTCCAATCTCTGTGTGAGCCCTGAGAATTGTTCATCCTAGTCTGTTTGGGTGATCCTTTCCCTGGACTTGTAGCGATTGAATTTACTCATGCGCAAATCATTACTTAGCTGTGTTCTTGAGGGGACCCTCTGCAGCTCTTCAGAGTGCTTTCTCTGTGCAGCTCCCGCCTTTCTAGTATACTCTCCCACAAATTCTAGCTGCCTTGGCCTCCTAACTCTCATCTTAGTCTCTTCAACTTGGTGTGACTGCTGGGTTCTGTTGGTTTCCCCTCTTGGAATGGTGACTTTGAAAGCATCAGTAGGCAGTAAGCTGGACCAGTTGCAGAGCTTAGTTTATTTGTTATTTTTCTCTCAGGGAACACAGTCCTGTGATGCATATTGTCCTTTGTGTGAAAACTGTTATTTCATAGATTTCATCTGGTTTTCTAGCTCTTTATAGCAGGAGGGCAGTTCTTGTAGCAGAGGGGAAGCAAAATTCCCCAATACCATTTTAAATGAATTTAAATCTTATTGTCTACTTGTCAACATTCCAGAATGCCTGTTCTTTCATAGAAATTTATGATTTGGGAATTATTTACTTTCTCTTTTTAATATGTTCTGAATGATCTTTTTGAATAACAGATCTGTTTTTCTACTCATTCTTTCCTAGTATTCAGCAGTGATTGTGTGCCTTAGAGGTACTTCGTAGATTAATGGGTTTTAAGTTTTAATTTTTTTTTTTCCCAAGACGAAGTCTCGCTCTGTTGCCCAGGCTGGAGTGCAGTGGTGCAATCTCCACTCCCTGCAACCTCCGCCTCCTGGGTTCAAGCAATTCTCCTGCCTCAGCCTCCTAGGTAGCTGCGATTACAGGTATGCGCCACCATGCCTGGCTAATTTTTGTATTTTTAGTAGAGATGGGCTTTCATCATACTGACCAGGTTGGTCTCAAACTCCTGACCTCAAGTGATCTGCCCACCTCTGCCTCCCAAAGTGCTGGGATTACAGGCTTGAGCTACCACGCCCCGCCTAATTTTAAAATTTTAAATGAGTTTCTTTTTCAGAATTCTAGTCTGTCTTGCTGTATCACCACATAATTTCAAATACTTTTTTTTTTTTTTTTGCTCCTTAAGGTACAGTTGAGGGCTGGGCATGGTGGCTCACACCCATAATCCCAGCACTTTAAGAGGCTGAAGTTGGCGGATTGCTTCAGTTTAGGAGATCAAGATCAACCTGTGCAACAGGGTGAAACCCTGTCTCTGCAAAAAATACAGATATTAGCCAGGGGTGGTGGTACGCACGTGTAGTCCCAGCTACTTAAGAGGCTGAAGTGGGAGGATCTCTTGATCCTGGGAGGTCGAGGCTGCAGTGAGCCATATTCATGCCACTGCACTCCAGCCTGGGCAATAAAGTGAGACCCTATCTCCAAAAAATAAGAAAGTTAAAAAAGAAATTACAGTTGACCCTTGAATTAGGAGCATTGACCCCTGGCCCAGTCAAAGATTTGTGTGTAATTTTTGATTCCCCCAAAACTTAACTAATAACCTGCTATTGACTGGGAAGCCTTACCAATAACATAAACAGTTGATTAAGCTATATTTTGCATATTATTCTATACTGTATTCTTAAATAAACTAAGCTAGAGAAAATAATGTTATTAAGAAAATCATAAGGAAGAGAAAATGTAGCTACTATTCACTCAGTGGAAGTGAATCATCATAAAGGTCTTTGTTGTCTTCATGTTGAGTGGGTTGAGGAGGAGAAGGAGGTGGAGGGTTTGGTCTTTCTGTCTCAGGTGGCAGAGGCAGAAGATAGAGAGGAAGTGGAAGGAGAGGAAGGAGGGGCAGGCACACTCAGTGTACATTTTATTGAAAATAATCTGTGAACACATGCACTTTGAACATACATTTCAAACCAGTGTTGTTCAAGGGTTAACTGTATTTGCTTTTTTACTATTAACTAAACCTCAGACGTTATTTGGATTTCACCAATATTCCCACTGATGTCCTTTGTCTTTGAATACCATGTTGCGTTTTAGTCTTCATGTCTCCTATCTCCTCCAATCTTTGACAGTTTCTGAATGTTTTATTTTTCATGACCTTTAAAGATTTATTTTTGAAGAGTACTGGTTAGGTATTTTATATAATATTTATCCATTTGAGTTTGATACTTTTTAAAGAAATTATGATAATAAACATATAATATATGGCCATGCACAGTGGCTCACGCCTGTAATCCTAGCACTTTGGGAGGCTGAGGCAGGAGGATCACTTGAGTTCAGGAGTTTAAGACCAACCTGGCCAACATGGCAAAACCCTGTCTCTTCTAAAAGTACAAAAAATTAGCTGGCCGTGGTGTCATGCACCTGTAGTCCCAGCTACTCTGGAGGCTGAGGCATGAGAATCTCTTGAACCCAGGAGATGGAGGTTGCAGTAAGCCAAGATTGTGGCACTGCACTCCAGCCTGGTGACAGAGTGAGATTCTGTCGCAAAATAAAAAATGTGATATATTATACAATTTACCATCTTCATCGTTTTTAAATGTGCAGTTCAATTGTGTTAACTATAATCATTGTTGTATAACAGATCTCTAGAACTTTTTCATCTTGCATATCTGAAACTCTGTACCCATTGAACAACTTCCCATTTTTCTTTCCCCCCAGCCCCTGGAAACCACCATTCTACTTTCTGTTTCCATTATTTTGACTACTCTAGATATCTCATATAAGTAGAATATATGAGTATATGAATATAAGTAGAATCATAAAGTGTTTGTACTTTTGCGACTGGCTTACTTTACTCAGCATAGTGTCCTTAAAGTTTATTCACGTTGTAGCATGTGACAAGATTTCCTTCTTTTTAAGGGCTGAGTAATATTCTATCATATGTAGATAACATTTTCTTTATCCTTTCATCTGTTTATGGACATTTGGTTCTACCTTTCGGCTATTATGAAAAATGCATCAATGAATATGGGTTTGCAAATATCTCTTTGAGATCCTGCTTTCAACTCTTCTGGATATATACCCAGAAGTGAGATTGCTGAATCATATGGTAATTCTATTTTTACCTTTTTGAGGAACCTCAAACTGTTTTCCACAGTGTCTGTACCACTTTACATTCCTACCAGCAGTGCACAGAGTTCTAATTTCTCTGTACTCTTGCCAACACTTGTTATTTTTTTTTTGATAGTAGCCATCCTAATAATTGTAAGGTTATATCTCATTGTGGTTTTGATTTGCATTTTTCTAGTGATTAGTGGTTGAGCATCTTTTCATATTTTTTTTAGCCATTTGTGTCT
Organism: Theropithecus gelada; assembly: GCF_003255815.1. Taxonomy (NCBI): domain Eukaryota; kingdom Metazoa; phylum Chordata; class Mammalia; order Primates; family Cercopithecidae; genus Theropithecus; species Theropithecus gelada. The sequence goes on along the minus strand of NC_037680.1, from coordinate 50,605,629 downwards.
CTTCTTTGGAGAAATAATCTGTTGAGAATAGACATTTCTCTAGGTGTGATCATTGCTGCTGAAGTGTTGCTATTTTTAGACCTTCTCTGATGGAGTTAGAAAATATGTAATTATACTCACCCATGTATACATGGATTATTATTTATTTCTGTCATCTTATGTATTTGTGTATCTATCAGATAGATGCTTTTAACAGTTTAGTTATATCTAAATTGAAAACATTTTGCAAGGACTTTCTAATTCTTTTCCCATGTTTTGAATGGATATTATATATACATGGTTAATTCAGAATGCTGTGGGAATCTGCACTGGTATCCCTACTTCCCATTACATGCTGCAATTTTGTGTAAAGTTTTACATAAAACATCTGTTCTGTCAGGTTTACTTAATAGATTAAAATAGTAATTTCCAAAATAAAGTATTTAGGTCCTAAGTCTAGGGGGCATACACTTAGTCTAGTCACTGTTTTTTTTTTTTTTTTTAATACTATCATTGCTGAAATAAGTTATGTAAACCCATTCTTGCATGAGAGAAATTCTTACAACTTTGAATCTTTCTCCTACTTTTAAGCTTTAATATTAACCTCAAGGGATCTAAGAGTGTGTGTGTGTATGTGTGTGTGTGTGTGTGTGTTTAAAAAGTTCTCATTTTACAAAAAGCATATGGGCTTTAATACTTCAGGCATAGGCCAAAACTTTCAAATTCTTTGCTTTCGCAAGGCTTTTCTTAATAGATTTGAATAGATCAAAATGTCTTATGTTGCCACTGAAGCCTATAGTAATGATCCTTAGAAATTTCTTTTTCCTTCTTCCTTATTTCTTTTTACTTTTTTATACCTACAAAGCTGTTAGAAGCTACAGATGACTTGGGTTTCATGAAATTTAAAATTCATCTAAAATGAGACAGTCTGTGAAAATGGACATTTGTCTTCTAAGTTTAGTTTGAATGCATGTAAGAATTTTTTCTGCCTAAGGAATTTTCTTTTGCTATGTTTTACCATATAATATGCTTTAGGGGATACATTTTTTTAAACAATCACAAAACATATCTTATTTTCTTATTTTGTCCAGGTAGACAATATAAAATATAAATAGTAATAACCGTACATTTGAAAAAACTTCCGTAAACAACCTATGGCCTTTTCAGAATTGCAATTGACTGTGGTAATAGCAATGAGCGGTTTTTAAACTACACTATACAAAAATGCAATAGCATTTTGTCTTCATAATGTTAGGCCCAAGTGTCCTATAAATGTTTAAATTACTGTATTTAAATTTTGTCTTACGTACTTTTATTACAACATTATTCTGTAATATTTCCATTGTAGTTATACAATATTTTCATTACATTTTAGATAAATAAGGATTCCTGGACTGTCCTGGCAACTTAACTATCACTCTTTATTTTAAATTTTTTCGTGGTGAGGGGAAGAAGGTATGGAGAGTGGGCCAGTCTGTGTTACCAGTGACTGGAGTAGGCTTTTGTAGTTTTCCCTGGAGGAAAATATCCCCAGCGGGAAAACTGGTGGTGTGCCTGAGGTTCTCCAAGTCTCCTCCAGATGTTTTGCTGGTTTCTTTCTCCATCAGCATCAGCTTTCTATGGGTATAAAGTCTGGATCCTTGCATCCTCCTTTTGCCCAGAATGGGCACAGGTCCCCAGGGTAAAAGTGGCTGTGGAGGTCAAGTGTCTCCTTCCAAATTTTTTGTTTTCATTTTCAGAATCCCAGACCCTTCAAACAGATGACTTCTGTATCCTGCATTTTAGATGGTTTTTCTAGTTCTGGGTGGGATTGTTAGTCTCCTGTTAACTTTTACATCTCATCCAGAAGAAGTTTCCCACTTACTTCCAGCCCCCAGATGACCTGTTGAAGAAATCTGGTTTTTAGGCTTATAAAATTTTCCAGAGTCTGGATTTTATTGATTTTATCTCTGTGGTATCATTTAATATGTTCTTCTGTCCTCTATATTTCCTGTAAACTAGCGGTAACATGTAAAGTGTTGGTCAGATTAAGATGACAGATGATGTATATACTTCTTTCGGGAGGTACTATTTTTTTCTCCTCTTTTTGCAGCACTAACTGTCATTGGAAATTATTACCAAGATCCATTAATTTGTTAGGGGTTGCAGAATGATGCTCTTCTAAGTTTTTATTCTTTCCTCATTTATTGGCTGGAATATGTCTATAAAATAATTTTCTTTTCATAACTACTGGTTATTTTGAAAGCACAATTTGTATAGGTAAGACATGGTAACTACTTTAACAGTCTTCAAAGAATTAATTACCTAGCATTCTTAAAAGATGGCCACTGAGAGTTTAAAATTTTGTTTTAGATTTTACTCTATATGATATATGACACCATATTCTCTTATTTTATATGATATTTGGTACCATATTCTCATATTTTATTTTTATTTTTAAAATTTTATTTCTTTTTTCATATTTTTAAGACATGAATGATAAAGTATTATCACATTTTTAAAAAACCATGGCTGATGTTAACATGAGTGGGCTTTCTCTGAGCTCTGCTTACTTGATGGCAGTCAAATGATTGGAAAAGTAGTGACTAGTTTATTTCATATTAATAGATATTATATTTTCTTGATTTAAGTCATGCCTTGAATAAAATTCACATTTTGATTTTCATAATTCACAATTCTAGACTTACCAGTAATCCTTATATACTAATGATTAGAAGGCAGTTCTGAGTACCAACCTCCCATTTCCTATCAGATACCAGACATTTAGCATCTCTTTCCCAATTCAGAGTTTTTGGAAAGTCATTGACTTGACTAGAGACCTGCCTTGTACATTTCATGCTAGAGAAGGTTATGTTAGGTATAGATGAAGTGATGCTGGTACGATCAGGTATATTATGGAAAAAAATAGATTTTGTAGTATGACATGAAACTCTCACTTACAACAAAGATTCTTTGAGAACATGCTTTTCAAGTTTCAAATAGACTGTGATAGGGACATAACCTAATTATGTCATGAGCTGCCGCTATACTGTTGTAAATTTCATTGACTTCTGTTAGTAAAAAATGTGTTGTTCCTTTTTCCCTCTCTTTGTAGATTGGTTTTATATTCCTCATGGATCTTATTTGAGCATTGAAATTAGAGTGAGATACAGTTTTCTTGCTGTTAACCTAAGAATTGATTGAAATTGCTTTTGTTCGTTTTAGGAAATCTACTTTCTTCAACGTATTAACCAATAGTCAGGCTTCAGCAGAAAACTTCCCATTCTGCACTATTGATCCTAATGAGAGCAGAGTACCTGTGCCAGATGAAAGGTTTGACTTTCTTTGCCAATACCACAAACCAGCAAGGTAAGAGATATTTTATGCTATTTATTTGGTGGCTTTGTGTAGACTGGGCAGATATGTATGTGATACGTTTAAAGTCATATGGAAGAATTTTTCTTTTAAAATTAATGTAGCATTATTGTTTTGGATGAGTATAAAAGTAATGCAGAGGGCTGGGCCTGGTGGCTCACGCCTATAATCTCAGCACTTTGGGAGGCCCAGGAGGGCAGATCATGAGGTCAGGAGTTTGAGACCAGCCTGGCTAACACACCACTCTCTACTAAAAATACAAAAAATTAGCCAGGCGGGGTGGCGGGTGCCTGTAATCCCAGCTACTCGGAAGGCTGAGGCAGGAGAATTGCTTGAACCCAGGAGGTGGAGGTTGCAGTGAGCCGAGTTACGCCATTGCACTTCAGCCTGGGCAACAGAGCAAGACTCCGTCTCAAAAAGAAAAAAAGTAATGCAGAGTATGGAGAAGGGTGTAGAAGGGTATACCCAGTTGTTAACATTGCAATTTTTTTTTTCTGGGGAGTATGAAATAGAGGGAGTAATTAGTCTGTATTATGTGATCTCATTCATGTAAAACTATATGTGTTTGCTTATATGCATAAAAAATGTATGAACATAGGCTGATGATTGTCTCTGGGTAGTGGAATTTTTAGGTGATTTTTACTTTATTCTTATATTCCTCTATGTTTGAATTTTTTTACAATAAGTGTGTATTATATCTTCAATTAAAAAATAAGTAAAACTTTTATTAGGAAAAGATGAGATAGTTTAAGTTCATTGTCGGAAGTTCAGACATTAGGGAAACGTATAATGAGAGGAGTGAAAACCACCTCTACTTCCTCTACCTTGATAAAACAGTTGTAAATACTTTGGGGATATATCCTTCCATAATTTCCTGACTGTGTGCACCCTTCCTTACAGAAATAGAATACTTGTTTTACTTGGGATATTATTAATATCTTTCTGGATTAAGCAATACAGACTTAAGTAATAATTTCTAATATAATACTTATATTTATTGCTATATTATATGAATATAGCACAGTTTACCATTTGCTTATTATTGATAATTTAGTTTGTTTTTAACTTTTTACTATTTTTAATGTCCTGATAAATCCCAAGTTTCTGTCTCGTGTCCTGAACTCTGCAGAACTCCAGATTTCTTCTGTCTCTGACTGCCTCCTTGATATTGACACTTGGAGGTCTGAATAGGTGCCTTAGACTTGACATGTCCAAAATGACCTCTTGATTTCACCTTCTTGCACCAAATTCTTCTTCAAGACTGCCATAACTCAATAAATAGCACTGTCATTTCCTCAGTTGCTTAAATCAGTGCCCACCATTTATCTTTGATTCTTCTCTCCCCTCACCCCGTATCCAGTCTATCAGCAATTTTGTGAGTTCTAACTACAAAGTATATACTGAACTCATTCACTTTTCTCACTTTCACTTACTAGTTGTAGCATCCATTGATTTTTTTGATGAATTAATTTTTACTATGGATATTCTCACATGGTGATTTTGTAATTCTATCATTCCTCCTTCATTTGTTAATATTGTACTGTAAGGAAAAGCTTTCTTCATCTGTTCATTCATGTATTTATTCAGATGAGTGTTATTTTATTGGTTTTAATCTGTCACAAACATTGATTTGATGCTCAAATTATATCTCTCAGATTGGCTACTCAGGCTGACTTCAGTGTCCTTTCTAAAACTTTTTTATTTTTAAATGATTTTAAATTTATATAAAAGCTGCCAAAGTACACAAGTGCTTATATACCCTTGCATACCCAGATTCTTTGAACCTTTGAGAGTAAGTTACAGACATAATGCCATATTATACTTCAGTTCTTTAGTTTGTATTTACTAAATACAAAGACATCCTCCCACACAACCATAGTAAACCATCGAAATCAGGGTAGTTTACTACGAGATTAACACTGATCCCATATTACCATCTAATTCATAGACTTTATTTAGATTTTTTCAGTTGTTCCAATTATATGCTTTGTTGCATCTAAACCAGGATCATGTGTTTGTTCAGTTGTTTTATCTCATTTTTTCCTTTCTTTCCTTTCTAAAATAGAGATGGGGTCTTGCTATGTTGCCCCAGGGTGGTCTTGAACTGTCGGCCTCAGGCATTCCTCCTGCCTCATCCTCCCAAAATGGTGGGATTACAGGCATGAGGTACTGTGCCTGGCCTTTCTTTTCTTTCTTTCTTTCTTTTTTTTTTAAAGACAGAATCTTGCTGTGTTGCCCAGGCTGGAGTGCAGTGGTGTGATCATACCTCACTGTAGCCTCCAACTCCTGGGCACAATCAAATGATTCTCTCACCTCAGCCTCCTGAGTAGCTGGGACTATAGGCACATGCCACTGTGCCTGGCTAATTTTTAAATTTTTTGTAGAGATGGGGTCTTGCCATGTTGCCTAGGCTGGTTTGAACTCCTGGGCTCAAGTAATCCTCCTGTCTTGGCCTCCCAAAGTTGTGCCCAGACCCACCAGCCTATTTCTATTGAAGAACATTAATAAATGGTTTTGGTAGTCTGTGTTCATTACAGTATAGCAATTAAAAAGATTTTAAACATCATTTTAGTCTCAAGAGTTCTAAAATAGTATTTCATTCTAGAAGTATTTTGTTCAAGTAGTCATGAAATCATTGGTGTAATACATCAGAAATCCTTGACTTAAATCTCAAGTTTTAATTTTTTGAGATATTATATTAATAGTTTAAACCTTATCCTAGCCATAAATCACAAACGAGAATTGAGAAGCTCATTTTCAATAGAAAATAGAATCTCAGAGCTGAATATCTTCCTGTCTAGTTTTCTCATAAAAAGAAACTTGAAGCCTAGAAAGATGAAATAATTTGTTCATGGTCACACTTATAGTTATGTCAACCAGAAATAGAACTCAAGGCTTCTCACTTCAAATTTCATGCCATTCTACCCATATGCATGCTACTTACTGTACTTCTGCATTAGTCCATTTTGTATTGCTGTGAAGGGTTACCTGAGGCTGGGTAATTTATTTTTTTTTTTATTTTTTATTTTTTTTTTTTGAGATGGAGTCTCGCTCTGTCACCCAGGCTGGGAGTGCAGTGGCCGGATCTCAGCTCACTGCAAGCTCCGCCTCCCGGGTTTAGGCCATTCTCCGGCCTCAGCCTCCCGAGTAGCTGGGACTACAGGCGCCCGCCACCTCGCGCGGCTAGTTTTTTGTATTTCTTAATAGAGACGGGGTTTCACCGTGTTAGCCAGGATGGTCTCGATCTCCCAACCTCGTGATCCGCCCGTCTCGGCCTCCCAAAGTGCTGGGATTACAGGCTTGAGCCACCGCGCCCGGCCGAGGCTGGGTAATTTATAAAGAAAATGGGTTTACTTGACTCGTGGTTGTGCAGGTCATACAAGCACAGCACCAGCATCTGGCTTCTGGCGAGGCCTCAGAAAGTGGTTTTTTTTTTTTTGTTTTTTTTTTTGAGAAGGAGTTTCGCTCTTGTTGCTGAGGCTGGAGTGCAATGGCATGATCTCAGCTCACTGCAACCTCTGCCTCCTGGGTTCAAGCAATTCTCCTGCCTGAACCTCCCAAGTAGCTGGGATTACAGGCGTGTGCTACCATGCCCTTCTAATTTTGTATTTTTAGTAGAGACACGGTTTCTCCATGTTGGTCAGGCTGGTCTCAAACTCCCGACCTCAGGTGATCCACCTGCCTCGGCCTTCCAAAGTGCTGAGATTATAGGTGTGAGCCACTGCACCCAGACAAGGAAGCTTTAACTCATGACCAGAAGATGAAAAGGGTAGTAGGTGTGTCACATGGAGACAGGGGGAGCAAGAGAGAGTGGAGAGAGGTACCAGACCCTTTTAAACAATCTGCTCTCCAGTGAACTAACAGAGCGAGAACTCACTCATTACTATGGGGAGGGCACCAAGCCATTCATGAGGGATCCACCCCTGTGACCCACACAACTCCCACCAGGCCCCACCTCCACCATTGGGCATCACATTTCAACATAAGTTTTGGAGGTGACACAGCATCCAAACTATGTCAACTTCATATTTATCATATGGGTGCTTTTAGTTGTTAGAAATATCATTTAGGATGAATTTAGTTGCCCTTAACAGAGTGACTTACAGAGCTGATTTATTGAGTTAGTAACAGGTAGCACAGTGTTTTATCATTAAAGGCCAGGCTTCTTTCCTGTCTTCAGTTTACTTTATCAACTTGATCATAAGGTTGTCTTCCCCTTGTGGTCACAGGATAGATCTGTATACTTTCTCATCCATGTTCAGAGTGAAACGGGATTGCTTCTAAAAGTTCTCCCAGAAGACTGATGAGCTTCTATTTAACAGCCTCCTACACCCCCTCCAGTAAACCTCTTCTTAAGTCTTTTCATGTCTTTTTTTTTTTTTTTTTTTTTTTTTTTGTGAGACGGAGTCTCGCTCTGTCGCCCGGGCTGGAGTGCAGTGGCCGGATCTCAGCTCACTGCAAGCTCCGCCTCCCGGGTTTACGCCATTCTCCTGCCTCAGCCTCCCAAGTAACTGGGACTACAGGCGCCCGCCATCTCGCCCGGCTAGTTTTTTGTATTTTTTTAGTAGAGACGGGGTTTCACCGTGTTCGCCAGGATGGTCTCGATCTTCTGACCTCGTGATCCACCCGTCTCGGCCTCCCAAAGTGCTGGGATTAAGAGGTGGCGTCACCATGTTGCCCAGGCTGGACTTGAACTCTTGGGCTCAAGCCATCCTCCCTCCTGACTCAGCCTCCCAGATACTTGGGACTACAGATGTATGCCACCATACTTGGCTTCTTAAGTTCTTTGAGGCGATTAGGGCAAGGTGAAGGTCCTAGAATTTTTTTACTTTGCCTAGGAATGAGATTAAACTGCTTAGTGAAGGCCGGAGCTACATGCCTCACTTCTAGAGTTAGGGGTAGAGCAAGCTTCTCCAAAGCTCTGGGCTATGCTGGAGAGGAATGGCTATCGAAATGAAAATCAGTATAGGTACCAAGAGAGGGGGCAGTGGATGCTGGGGAGGCAGTCACTGTGTCCAACAACAAAAAAACTAACCAAATTTATGTGGTTTTAGTGGATTTGGTGGTAACAATAATCAGGTAATTTCAATCTGTAATATTTGTTTATAGAATAATTATTTTGAAAGGACTCATTTTCCATGCCAATAATAGGGAAGTCTTTTGTGGAACTTTTATGTTGTATTTTATCGGGTAGTGAAATTGACATTCTGCAAAATGCATGCTCTCGAAAATTGACAAAGGATACAAAATTACATTATATATGCCTTTGTCATATAACATTAAAAGTTGCTTTTATTTATTGATATACTTAAATCTCCATTTTGACATGGCAGACTTGTGTTAAATGTGCCTTTGTTTAGCAAAGCAAGGGTTATTTTGTATATAGCCTAATTTGGTTGCTGTTATCAACAACTAGGTTATTACTATGCTGATAACTGGTTCTCAGCATTACACACATTTTTTTTTTGTCTATATAACATGTGGGTGATCAAATGCAAACCCAGACAGCCTGTGTTTGAATCCCAGTTTTGTCACTACTGGCTGAATGATCCTCAATACAATAGATTTCGTAACTCCTCTAAGGCATAATTTCCTTATCTGTAAAGTGGGCTTAATAAATAGCACCCATCTTATAGAGTTAATTTGAACTTTGAAGTGAGATAATACGTGTAAAATACTTAATTTAGTGTCTGGCACAAAGTTAGTTGGCTCATTTTATGATGATTACCTCGGCATACTCTAAACATTCTTCACCGCTTTTGAGTGTGTGTGCATGTGCCAATAGAACGTTACAGTAAATTTAATGATAAGTGTTTTAATTTCAGAAACATGATAAATACATTTATACTGTTTTGGTTTTCTCCCTCATTATCCTAGGTAAGAAAGTCCTAATGTATTACAAGGCCATTTCTAATTTTTTTTGAGGGGGTGGATATTCATTTATCAAATCATTATTGTTCCATTGTTCTAGAAAGGAAAGAATTTATGTAAAATGTTTGGGGAATTCATTTGGTTAATAGATAAGTTCTTAGTACTGTTTTATAATAAAGCCATGTTTTGTTTTTCAGCAAAATTCCTGCCTTTCTAAATGTAGTGGATATTGCTGGCCTTGTGAAAGGAGCTCACAATGGGCAGGGCCTGGGGAATGCTTTTTTATCTCATATTAGTGCCTGTGATGGCATCTTTCATCTAACACGTAAGTACAGTTGTTTATTTAATCATTGATTTCATTCAGATCAGTGTTTTCTTTCCATTAGTGCTCAAATAAAATTAGAAAAGACTAATGGAAGATTGCTTTGCTTTACCAGATGAATCTTGGGTTTGGCTGTAAATCTGTGACTTTAATGTTACTTAGTATCATCTCTGTATCTGAGGGCTTATTCCATAGCAAGTATATGCTGCGTTGAGATTATATTTGAATTGAACTTTATTCCCTGTTCTGGATTAGAGCAATCAAGAAGTGTTTCTATATGGAACTTTGTTCATTGTAAAGGCATTTTGAAATTGTCTTAAATTGTGGAACTTTTATTGCTTTTCTGTGTGTTAAGAAGGCAGAATTGTTAGAGAAGGGGATTCTGATTATTTAACAAGAGAGAAAGGCTTCTGGGTTATCTATTAGAGATGAAAAGATTAAAGAGAAACTATAGATCAGCTAATCCTTATGGAGACAGGAATATAAAGCAAAGAGAAAAAACAGAATTGTGGCTTAGTTTGGGCTCTGTTGACCGACTATAAAAGTGAGCCAATCACATAGTAGTTTTCTGACAAAATAGAGTTTAGGTTAAGGCTTAGGTCAAGGCTGCACTTTGTGTTAATAGTATTATAATGAGCAAATTAATAGAAACAGAAAATACAAGCTAGAGGTGAGAGGGCCAGCTGTGGTCTGGTTAAGTGCCTTTGTTACTGGTCCTCAACTAGATAACTAGAGTAATTGAAAGTGAGCTTTTAGAAAATATAGCAATTTGACTAATTTTTTGGTCATTTGAATAAAGTAATAATAAAATTGTGCTGGTACTTTTTGTGTGCCTTTTATAAAACACCATTTACCTCTGTGGTTTGCATAAGCTGTCTAGAAAAAAGATTTGTTTGCCTAGTATTAGGGTGATGCAAAAGTAATTGCAGTTTTGCCAATGTAATGCCCAAAACTGCAGTTACTTTTGTACCAACCTGGTAATTCATTTGTATTGTGTTTTACAAAACCCCATGACAAACAATTTGAGAAGCATTGATCTAGGTAGTTTAAATTTGCGTAAAGGTATGGTGAGACCTCTGGGAAGTCTAGACAAAGAATGAGGCTGTGATGGGGAAGTGATCCAGTCTTGTAGAAAAGTTTTAACTAAAGCCTGTATATTGGCAGAACCTCTGTTTTCCTGACTGGTTTTCTTCTGCTTTTGGTGACTGATGTGAGGATTTCAAAGAGAAGCTGGAGTGAACTGTGACTCCTGGATTTCTGGAGTAGGTCAGTTGAATGAATTGTGATACTGTTCATTGAGACATTAAACACAGAAAAAGCAGCAAGTATTGAGAGAGATGATGATGAGTTCAGTTTGGGGCAATTTAAAAAATTTTGTCGTTGAGACATCCTGATAGGTGTCTGTCAGAAACTAGAATTGATAGAACACATGTGACAGAAGGATCAGGGCAAGAGAACTGAAGATTTGGGTATGAGAGAGTGAGTTGATGGGTAGAAAAGACCTTAAAATACAGAGTGGGAGTGAAAATAGGAGAGGACTGAAAAATGGAAGGCTTATGGATCTGATTCCCTGATAAGGGTTTATAACAGGTAGGTTGAGTGTAAGGGTGTCATGTGGTTAGGGAGGGATATTTGACTTAAAATTATCCAAGCCGGAGCAATTTAGGATGATGGTAAGGTCCTGATGTTGTTGGTAGTAAAAATGTCTCTGGTTTTGTTGTTTCTTACATAATATTCATTTGATGTGTCTTTCTAACCCTTGGGGGGAAAATGAATTTGGTGAGGAGCATACATACTATACTGTATTTAAGTCAGGCCAAATATACTATCATTCAGGAAGGAAAGAAAATCCAATTAAACTAGATACTATGCTCTTTTAGAGTGATTGATCTCAGAATGTGAAAGTGTCAAAATATGCATCTTAGAATTGATGAAATACAGTGTATATATTATTGTATAGTACATAGAACACTGAATGATACATTTATAATCAGAACAAAAAAAAATCCTTAGATTTATAGTCAGAAAAAAAGACTTGTAGAGATTAGAAAGATTAGGGATTACTTTGAGGCTATGAAAATTGATAATTCTTTAATTTCAACTGTCAGATATATGTTAGTGTTTAGAGTACTTTTCAGCTTTTTTCTATTAGAACATCCGAAAGTTCGGGAACAGAAAAAATTGTTAATGAGAAGTTTTAGTTTATCACTGAATTTTAATTTATTAATGTCATGTTTATCTCCATTAATTTGATTAATTTTTAAAAATTAACTTTTCCCTCACCTTGTTAACTTCCCTGGGTTATTAGAAATATGTAAAATATATACATTGTTTCAAACACATATACTTGTTTAAAATGCAAATACTCATCTTGATGGATTTGCTTTGGCTTTAAATCTTTAGATCACTCTATCTTATTCATTTGACCCATTTGACTCTTATAAGTGTAGTAGGTGCTGAGGGATGTATTGGTGAGTAAAAACAGACATGACCGTTTTTCTCGTGAGCTTATCCAGTGGAGGATATAGACATTGAATAAAATGGTCACATAAATATTAGATGTCTTTCCAGTTGTGTACAAGGAGAAAGGAATATGTGTGTGAGTATGCAGTGTTACCTTGAGGAGGTGACAGTTATGCTGAGAGGTAAAAGCTGAATGGGAGCGAAGCTGGCAAAAGGAGGAAAGGAAAGATTAATTATTCAGAGTAAATGGTTTGTTTCAAGGCCCTATGGTGGAAAGGAGCCTGCTGCCTTAAGAACTGCCATGGTGGATAGAATGAATGATGAGGAGTAGGAGCGATGGAAAAGAGCCCAGGGATATAGTTAGGGATGTCATTAAGTTCACCATATTAAAGATATCCATCTGAAATGGCTTAAATATAAAGAATTTTTTTTATTTATTTATTTGAGACAGAGTCTTGCCCTGTCCTCCAGGCTGGAGTGCAGTGGCATCATCTCGGCTCACTGAAACCTCCACCTCCAAGGTTCAAGCAATTCTCCTGCCTCAGCCCATCCAATAGCTGGGATTACAGGGGCACACCACCATGCCAGGCTACTTTTTGTATTTTTAGTAGAGACGGGATTTCACCATGTTGGCCAGGCTGGTCCTGAACTCCTCACCTCAAGTGATATGTCCACCTTGGCCTCCCAAAGTGCTGAGATTACAGGTGTGAGCCGCTGTGCCCGGCCTAAATATAAAGGATTTTAAATGGACAATTGAGGTGGGGATGGAGGCAGATGAAATTGTTCCAGCAGCTTATTTTGCAATCACAGTATTCAGTTGAGTTGCGCTTTCTTTTTCCATGAGGCATTTTATTTGTAAATATATGTATTACATCCCTAGAAAAAGAATCCCAGGATTTTCCCTCCTGTGTGTTTTCGTCTTGCTTCTTCATGGTGCATGATGCCAGCTGAGGTTGTCAGTACAATGAAACCAAACTGGCGGGATGGAAGCAGATTATTCTGCCAATTTTATAGATCTTTGAGTTGCACTTAAATCTGGGGCTGATCACTCCACACTTGTTTAGCCGGTCTGTGAGGTTCACAACAATTTTCCCAGCTCTGTGATCATCAATGATTTCAAATTCGCCAATGTAACCATACTTCATCATCACACTGAGAAACCGGACGATGACTTTGGAGCACGGCCTAATAAGCACCTGGCGTTTGTCTCTCCTTTCTGCATTGTTGATGCTCTTGAGAGCATCAGCCAGGACATTCATGCGCACCATTGTGGCGGCGCGGAAAGATGGCAGAAAGGGAACGGGAGGGGAGAGCGCAGGGAGTTCGAATTGCACTTTTAATGTTTTAACCAATCAAAATGGGCTGAGCACGGTGGCTCATGCCTGTAACACCAGCATTTTGGGAGACTGGGGTGGGCAGATTGCTTGAGTTCGAGACCAGTCTGGACAACATGGTGCGACTCCTGTCTACCAAAAATACAAAAAATTAGCTGGGTATGGTGGCGCGTGCCTGTGGTCTCAGCTACCCGAGGCTGGATTGGGAGGTCTGCTTGAGCTTGTGAGGCAGAAGTTGCAGTGAGCCAGCGTCGTGCCACTGCACTCTAACCTGGGTGGCAGAGTGAGACCCATCTCAAAAAAAAAAAAAAAAAAAAAAAAAGGAAAAGAAGGGAAGTAAAAATGGAGTAAGTTGCCAATAGTTTGAATTTTCATTTTGTATAAAACTATATTTCCAAGATACTGATAATGTTTTCCCTAGATAATGTTTGAGCATAAACAATGTAGAATACTTTTTTTTTTTTTTTTAAGAGTCAGGGTCTTGCTGTGTTATCCGGGCTAGTCTTGAACTCCTGGACTCAAGCAGTCCTCCACCTTGGCCTGCCAAAGTGCTGGGATTACAGTCATGAGCCACCGTGCCCGGCCAGTAATGTGTAAAGCTTCTTTCACACATAAAATGTATTTGCCCAGGTGTGGTGGCTCATGCCTGTAATCCTAGCACTTTGGGAGACCTACGCAGATCACTTGAGCTTAGGAGTTCAAGACTGGCCTGGGAAGCATAGGGAGACCACATCGCTGCAAAAAAAAAAAAAAAAAAAAAATCGCTGGTCTTGGTGGCCTGTGCCTTGTAGTTCCAGTTACTTGCGAGACTGAGGCGGGAGGATCACTTGAGCTCAAGAGTTGGAGGCTGCAATGACTTGTGATTGCACCACTGCACTCCAGCCTGGATGACAGAGCAAGATCCCCTGTCTAAAAAAATAAAAAAGATTAAAAGAATCTATACACATTACTTAGTTTGTTTACCCCCAAATAACATACGCGCCCACCCACTGGGGTTTGCTGCCTAATGTAAAGGTATTTCAGATCGCTACCCCCATTAGTCATTTAGAGTTCTCGCTAAAGTTTTATTTTCAGTAGTTTTGTTGTTTGCAAAGTGTACTAATGAGGACATGCCAGATAGTAGAAATAATGAAAGATTATTTTCTTGTTTGAGTATGTGCAGATCTGGAGCTACTGTAGTTTTTTAAAGTATATTTTTGAAGTTACTGTATGCTAACTTGTAACTGTGGATTCAGCTATATAAACAGGAGTTTATCTTTCACTAAACAAGTGCTGCTGAGGTGAAAGGTCTTATTTTGACACTTAAAAATATAACAACTGTCAGGATTTGCATGAGGAATTACAAGAGCTCATCTTTTTATTCTGGTGGTTTTTTTTTTTTATCAGAAAAGCTTTGTGAGAAATATTTTTATAGTACAAATGAATGTCTGCTTATTAAATTTAATTTGAAAACAGAATCAGAGTCTTCGCTTATTGGAGGGTCACTTATTTTTCTTGCCCTAATTTAAATCCTTGGAATACTTTTCCAAAAGAATATCGGTTCTTCAGTGATAGTAAGGAGCTGAAAAAAAAGATTCAAAGCCAGGTGCAGTGGCACATGCTGGTAATCCTAGCTACTCAGGAGGCTGAGGCCCGAGGATTGTTTGAGCCCAGTAGTTTGAGGCTGTAATGTGTTATGATTGTGCCTGTGACTAACCACTTCACTGTAGCCTGGGCAACAGAGCGAGACTTTGTTTCTTTAAAAAAAAAAGAGACAATACTGATTCAAGAATGATCTAATAATCTGCTGTCTAGGTGAAACTTTACGTGTAGCTAATTGAAGATTCCCATCTTGTGTGTAAGCCCAGTTTGCCCCAAATGTGGACTAATTTTATATAGCAGGTAGATGCAGCATTAAAAAATTTTCTATACACAATAATATGGATGAATCTCAAAATAATTATGCTGAGTGGAAGAAGGCAGTCCAAAAAAAGAGCGTATACTATGATTCCATTTATATAAGATTCTAGAAAATGCATACTAATTAGAAAGCAGATCATGGTAGCCTGGGGGAGGAGCAGAGAGATGGATTATAAAGGGCTGTGAGGAAACTCTTGGAGTGGTGGATATGCTCATAATCTTGATTGTAGTGATAGTTTCACAGGTGTATGCATATGTCAAGACATGTATACATCTGACTACACTTTTTGTACATTTTATTTTATGTCAGTTTCACCTCATTAAAGCAAAAAAAGTGGGAAAGAAAACTTTTCTTATACTTTTCCTTTTAGGGGAGCTTTGTTTGTACTCTGTTTACTTTGTTTCAGCAGTGTAAGCGTTGGAAATAATGTCATATTTTTAGATAATAATTAGCAGGTTGGTGCAGCTATTTATATTGATTTAAAAATGAAAATAGGGCCGGGTATGGTGGCTCATACCGGTAATCCTAGCACTTTGGGAGGCTGAGGCGAGTGGATTACTAGAGATCTCGTCTCTAGAAAAAAAAATTAAAAGGAAAAATAAAACCTGATTATTTATGAGCCTTAAAATTTTGTGAAGAACTTTGGGTTTTGGTGCAATTATAGTGAAATTATTTCTCTCTCATACATCAGTCTTGGAAGTACAAAATCTTTTCAGTTACAGAATTTGTTAAACTTGTTTCCAAAATACAGTTCACCCTTGAACATACTGGGGTTAGGGGAGCTGAGCCCTGCACAGTTGAAATTCGGATATAACTTTTGTCTCCTCAAAAACGGAACTACAAGTAGCCTACTGCTGACTGGAAGCCTCACCAATAATAGAAACAGTCAATTAACACATATCTTGTATGTTATATATATTATATTCTATATTCTTAAAATAAAGTAAGCTAGAGAAAAGAAAACGTTTTCAAGAAAATCGTGGCCGGGTGCGATGGTTCAGGCCTATAATGCCAGCACTTTGGGAGGCTGAGGGAGGAGAATTGCTTGAGTCTAGGAGTTTGAGACCAGCCTGGTCAACATAGGGAGATTCACATCTACAAAAGATAACATTAGCCAGCATTGTGGCATGCACCTGTAGTCTAGATACTCAAGAGGCTGAGGCAGGAGGATTGCTTGAACCCAAGAGTTTGAGCTATGATTGTGCCACTGCACTCCAGCCTGGGTGACAGAGTGAGACCCTGTCTTTAAAAAAAAAAAAAAAAAAGAGAATATACATTTACAGTACTATACTGTATTTTATTGATACTGTCATCTGTTTACAAGATGAATTGTTTATCTGAAATGGCAGTAACCCCAGGTGCAAACCTCAGTCTATGGTCCATATCAAGCAATTCAACTTTTTCTTATATTGTCAGTGACTTTTCTCTTCTCTGCTTCTTGGGAGCATTTCCAGCATCACTAGTAGCACTTGGTATAGGTACCATAATGTTATTTTTTATTTTATTATTATTGTTTTAGAGATAGGGTTTAGCTCAGTTGCTCAGGCTAGAGTGCAGTGGTATAATCATAGCTCATTGAAGCCTGGAACTCCGGGCCTCAAGTTATCCTCCTGCCTCAGCCCCTGTAAGTAGCTAGGACTACAGGTGTGCACCACCATACCCAGCTCATTTATATATATATATATGTGTGTGTGTGTGTGTGTATATGTATTTTGTATTTTGTAGCGATACATATATATATATATGTGTATATATATGTATTTTGTATTTTGTAGCAACAGGGTCTTGCTGTGTTGCCCAGCCTGGTCTCAAACTCCTGGGCTCAAGCAGTCCTCCCGCCTTTGCCTCCCAAAGTGCTGGGATTGCAGGTGTGAGCCACTTGCCCGGCTTATGTTCTTCAACATTTATAGTATTGCGACCATGATGAAAAATATTAATATGCAGGAACCTTGAGGGATCACTTTTTACAGCAATACACAATTTACTGGAGAAATGAACTGCTCACGTGGTGATTAATGTCTCACAGTGTTTTAAGATGAGGATACTCGCAACACTCAAGCGTATCCCAATAGCAACTGGAGGTGGCTGTGAAATAATTATGGTAGTACAATATGGATTACAGTTAATTTTATGCAGTTACAATTTTATACTGCATTTTTAGTTTATTTACATTTCCCTTAAATGTGAATGGTTCCATGTATGGTCTATAAGTGTATCTAAGTTTTGATAAATTTTAACTTTTTATAATAGATTTGTGTATATCTTACAGTAGTAAGTGATAAAATAGACAAGTATCTATGTATATTTTATGCATGCATGGCATACATAGTTTTTTCTTTTTTTCCCCATTTTTCTAGGCTACATGTTTCATCTACATGTTTTTCAAATTATTGCAAATCTTCAAAAAATTTTCCATTATATTTATTGAAAAAAAGTTTGTGTGTAAGTGAATCCTCGAAATTCAAACCTAAGTTCAAGGATCAACTGAAGTATTTATTGACAAGTTTATTAGTAAATTTGTTATGTGAAGCATTTAAAAATATTTGTAAAGTTCAAGAGTGTACATATTTTATTTTACAAATTGTCTTACAGTAAAGTAGACATTTTGGGTTTACAGTTCTATGAATTTAACATGCTTATAGATTCATAAAACCACCACAACAGTATGGCTATAGAACACTTTCATCATCCCAAAAACTCCCTTCTACTCACATTCTTTTATGGATCTTTTAGGTGTGTTTAAATTCCAGAATGTTCTTTTTGTTCTTGGTGTTTTGGAAATATTCCTCTTATTTTCTTCCAAAGTTTACTTTTTAAAAATTCTTTTTATTTATTTATTTTTTGAGATAGTCTTACTCTGTTTCCCAGGCTGGAGTGCAATGGCGTGATCTTGACTTACTGCAACCTCCACCTCCAGGGTTCAAGCAATTCTCCTGCCTCAACCTCCCGAGTAGCTGGGATTACAGGCACCTGCTGCCATGCCTGGCTAATTTTTGTATTTTTGGTAGAGACAGGGTTTCACCATGTTGGCCAGGCTGGTCTCGAACACCTGACCTCAGGTGATCTACCCGCCTCGGCCTCCCAAAGTGCTGGGATTACAGGCATGAGCCACCGCACCCAGCCCCTTTCTAAAATGCTTAACAAAATTTTGTGTTAAACCAAACTAAATTTTGAACTCATGGGCAGAGCTGCCTATTTCTGAAATGTATAAAGAATTTGATACATTCCAGACATTTTACTGTCTGGAAAATACAGGATAATATGAAAATGGCAAGACTCCTGTGTTTGTTAAACTTTTCCACCCAAGAGCCCTAACCACAAAGGATAAGAAACATGATGACTTTTGGTACGTGGTGTAGTGCCACACACTTTACTTCAAGGAAAAGTTTTTAGAGTCTCATGGTTTTTTTTTTTCTTCTGTATTTCCAGCAGTCTCCAGTTTGACAGGTAGGATCTTAGGTTAAGATATAACCCTAGGGCAACCAAGAGGCATATCTGACCAAACTACTAAGTGCAACTTACAATAATAATAATGAATATTTTTATAGCACTTTGCTTAGTTAGTACTGTTTATTTATTTATTTTTTTGAGGCAGAGTCTCTCTCTGTTGCCCAGGCTGGAGTGCAGTGGTGCAATCTCGACTCACTGCAACCTCTGCATCCTGGGTTCAAGCTATTCTCATGCCTTAGCCCTCTGAGTAGCTGGGACTACAGGCGTGCGCCACCATGCCTGGCTAATTTTTGAATTTTTAGTAGAGACGGGGTTTTACCATGTTGGCCAGGCTGCTCTCCAACTCCTGACCTCAAATGATCCGCCTGCCTCAGCCTCCCAAAGTGCTGGGATTACAGGGGTGAGGCACCGCTCCTGGCCTTGCTTTATTTTTAATGATACATTATTGGTTTTTTTTTTTTGGTGAATATAGGTTTTAAATTTCAATACTTTTTTTCATTTTTTATATTTAAAAAACTGTGGTAATATATACATAACATAAAATTTGCCACTTTAATTTTAGGTATAGAGTTCAGTGGCATTAAGTACATTCACATGTACTTTTAAAAAATTACAAATTACCCTTTTTAAAAAAACTTTTATGATAGATTTTTCTCTTTCATCTTCAATAAACAGAATCATGCTCAGATAAAATGGCCTTCCAAAGATTAAATACAGGAGAAGGAAATAGCAATCATATTATAGGAAGCAAATTCTTTTTAAATTCATACATACAGTAACCTATCTGAAAGCAGCATGTGTTATTTGAAAAAACCACTAACTTTTTCTCTAGGGCTCCTTGAGCCAATATGACTTCACCAGTTTTTAGAATCAATATAACTTACTATTGCTGGATTTTTAAATATTTGAATATGATGAAGCTATTGATTTCACCAATCCTTAGCCTTTTTTTTTTTTCTTTTGACACCTAAAGATCACTGAGTAAAGATTCTTAACTTTTTAAAGCTGTCGTTAGAAGTTTTGAAGTTACATTTCAACAGGAAGCTAAGACATTTGTGTGTTACTTGAAGGATATCACCTTTGGTGGTATCACTGTACCTACTGTCAGGCTATTTACGGATCAAACTTGTTAAGGTTTCTCAGTAAGTACTTAGAGATATGACTTTGGAGACTAGAAGCAAGACTGCTGCTTTCTGAGCTATGGAACAGTTTTCTTCCCAGTTTAGAAACGTATAGTAGGAGGGTCTGATATATGGGACTGGTATATAATTAGTTATAGTTGTGGAAAACAAAATTTCAAGTATGATTTATTTTCAGCTAAGTTTGCATGTGCATGTATGTGTGTATGTGTGTTTGACGGTGATGGTGGGAGTAAGGGATATATTGCCTTATTCTTTCCTGAGTTCTGGTCACCCATTGTTATAGTTAAATTTTCTGCCTGTGGATTGAACTTTTTGTGTGAATTTCAGTCACTATACTTTTTCTCGTTAGAGTGTACTCTTTCTAGTTATTAAAAAAAAAAGTGAACTGTAAAACAGCCTCAGGTAGATCCTTCAGGAGCTATCCAGAAGAAGCCATTGTTATCATAGGAGATGACAGCTCCATGGGTGTTATTGCCCCTGAAGACTTTCTTTTTTTTTTTTTTTTGAGACTGAGTCTGGCTCTGTCGCCCAGGCTGGAGTGCGGTGGCCGGATCTCAGCTCACTGCAAGCTCCGCCTCCCGGGTTCACGCCATTCTCCTGCCTCAGCCTCCCGAGTAGCTGGGACCACAGGCGCCCGCCACTTCGCCCGGCTAGTTTTTGTATTTTTTGGTAGAGACGGGGTTTCACCGTGTTAGCCAGGATGGTCTCGATCTCCTGACCTCGTGATCCGCCCGTCTCGGCCTCCCAAAGTGCTGGGATTACAGGCTTGAGCCACCGCGCCCGGCGCCCCTGAAGACTTTCTAGTGGGACAGATGTGGAGGTGGAAGACAGTGACACTGATGATCCTCACCCTGTGTAGGCCTAGGCTACTGTGTGTATTTGTGTCTTAGTTTTTAACAAAAAGATTTAAAGATAAAAATAAAATTTAAAAAATGAAAAAAGCCTATAGATAATATAAAGAAAATATTTTTATACAGCTGTGCAATGTGTTTGTGATTTAAGCTAATTGTTATTACAAGAGTCCAAATGTTAAAAAAAATCAAAAAGTTTATAAAGCAATAAGTTATGGTAAGCTAAGGTTAATTGATTATTGAAGAAAAAAAATTAACATAAATTTAGTATAACCTAAATGTACATGGTTGATAAAGTCTACACTTGTCTATGGCAATATTCCAGTCATTCACATTCACTCACCACTCAATCACTGACTTAGCCAGAGCAACTTCTAGTCTGTAAGTTTCATTCATGGCAAGTGCCCTATACAGATATATGACATTTTTGTCTTTTATACTGCATTTTTACTGTACTTTATATTTAAATATGTTTAGATACACAAATACCATTGTGTTACAGGTGCTTTCAGTATTCAGTACAGTAACATGCTGTAAAGGTTTGTAACCTAGGAGCAATAGGCTAGACCATTTAGCCTAGGTGTGTAGTAGGTTATACCATCTAGGTTTGCATAAGTACCCTCTATGATGTTCACATAATGATGAAATTGCCTGAAGATGCATTTCTCAGGTGTATCCCCGTTATTAAGCAACTCATGTCTGTAGTTGGCAGTAGTACTCAATAAGGCAAGTCTGATTCTAAAAACAGCACTGTTTGCCTTTGTACCAGTGCTGACCAATGGAAATATAATAAAAGCCATAAATGTGAGCTACATATGTAATTTAAAATTTTTCTGATAGCCACATTAAAAAAAGTAAAAAGACACAGGTGAAATCAATTTTAATAATATTTAATGTAACCAAAAATATTATTTCAGTATGTCAGTATGGACTAGCCATATTTCAAGTACTTAAAATCTTAATAACTTAATGGTACTTAATAACTTGTGGCTACTCGCTGCAGTATTGGACAGCCAAATCCTGTACTATAAGCATAGAAAAAAATTTCAAAAAGATACATTACACTATTGATAGATTTCTGAAAAATAGAACTGGGGTAGAGGGAGAAATGGGGGACTTTTATTTTTTATTTTAGACCCTTTGCTTTTAAAAAAGTGAATATGTATTATTCTGATTTTTAAACATGAGGAATTTTTCATTTAAATACCAGTTTTGGATATGATGTGTACAAATGATTCAAATATAATTCTCAAGAGTTCTGCATTAAAACAATGATAGGATGATTTTGGCTTAGAATGATGTGATGTATGGAGTTATCAATAATGTATTTCTAAAATGTCTGCTTTTTAAGCCGGGATAATCATGGTGGTTCTACCAGGATGGTTTAGGTAAGGGGTTTACTCTCAGATAATGAACTTAGTGGGTTCTGTTGTTAGAGAACTTACTTCCTCGACTGTTCTCATAGTATTATGTTTGTACACACTGTTCTACCGTAAAGTGATATTCTAAGAAACGTTAGTGGAGAGAGAGAGAGAGAGAGAGAGAGAGGGAGAGGGAGAGAGAGAGAGAAAGAGTGTGTGTGTGTGTTCTAGGGAGGAGGAATGAAGGCTGAGGGAAGGGAGGGCTGCCCTTACCTCTTTGTCCTAATAACAAATGAATTTCTTTGCACACAACTGCCTCTTCCCTATTCTGTGTATTCTTGGTGAGGGAATATTATCCAGCTTCCTCCTTCTACCTCAGGAGTATGAGGTGGCCTTATCTACCCTCTGCCAGGTAGAGCCAGGAAGTGGCCAGTTAACTTAAGCTGGGACTTAGAAGGATGCAAAGCTGGAGGGAACATCATTGAGAATTCAGTATTTCATTTCATATGGCCTCTTCTTTTTCAAAGGTAAGAATGATGATAGAGGAAGAAGCGCAGCCTTTTAAGTAGATTTCAGCAGTCTTACTGTCTTTATACCAGTTGTTTTAATATACACAGTGCAGAATCACCTAAACAAAATTCTTTTCTTGATTTGTCAAAGCAAAGGAAAACCTATGCTAGTTATGCCATCCACTGTTGTTTGATATAATCAGTAGTCATCTACTTGCTAGCAAAAAGCATTCCCTTATAATAGATTTAACTGTATGCAATTTAGGTACAAAAACTTGTGTTTTAGAAAAAATGAGGGTCATTCTATAGTACATATAAAATTATGATTTAATTATGTGTTTGCACCCCTTTCCCTTATACCTTATGAGTAGACAGTTTTGGTTTTATCAGTTTTGCACTCCTTTTGATTATAAATGACCAAACAAATGCTATTACTTAAAAAAATTAATTGTAACTTTGTAATATATATTACAAAATGTATATGTAATATATAAAAATTCTAAATGATATATGCCTATTTTTAAAAAACAGGAAATAATTAAGGTTCACAATAAAATTTCATGTTTGGCCCTGTTCCCAGTCTCCAGAAGTAACTGCTTTTCCTTGTTTTTCAAATCAGAAAGGATATATGCTTGTTTTCTTCTCCTGATTTCATGTGTAGCACATGTATGTTGTACAGCATTCGTTTTCAGTAATTAAAATATGATAGATATAATGTAGAAAGTGAAATCCTATGACATCTCCTGTCAGTTTTGGAGCATATGCCTTCAAGTTTATTTTTATTCTTGAATATATCTTAATGTAAATTGTTGTTAATTTTTTCCCACAAATAGAATAATTCTGTATATACTTCCTTGATAATTTAATTTTATCTTTGATACAATTTTTTAATCTTTCCTTGTCAGTATTGATACTTCATTTTTTAGCAGCTATACAGATTTCATTATATGGATATATCATTGGTTAATAGTTCCTTATAAATGTTTATTTTTATAAACAATTCTGAAGTGAACATTGTTACACAGAACATTCACGTTATACTTTTGCAGACTTATGTGAATAGTTCTGAAGGATAGATCCCAAGTGAAATTACTATTCTAAAAATGTATCAATTTATAATCACATCAATTTATTTCTTCATTTAGAAAAATTCTAAGATCTTCACTTTTACAGTCTTATCAGGCCACCTGGGAGGGGGCAGTGAACCAACATTATTATTATTTTTTCTTTAGAGCCCAAGATTCTATTGGTATGCAGCTACCAATAGAGTCTCTTTTGTCCCCAATTTCTTGGATCTCCTTATCTTCAACTGTTCACCTCTGCTTCAGCCCGAGTTTTTAATCTCTCCCTGCTCCTTTGGAGTTGATGTTGCTTGCTGACCCTTGATTTGGGTCATTGGTCAGCTAGCCCAATGTGCCCACTCTGTGTGCCCAGGAAACCTAGCCCACCCCAGGATTCTTGGATCCTTTCATTTGCTTAGAAAAAAAATTGGAAATTATGTATACTTGGGATATGAAAAACAGCATGTGATAGGTGCCAGATGAATGGTACATAAAATTAGTCATGTATCAGAGAGGGATAGAAGTTCTAGAAATAGTTTGGGTCAGGTTATGTAGATACCAGGATGAAAATACAGAATTATTTTTATGAGTAGTAGAATGTATTGATTTTTGTGCTGGCAAGTGTATAGCTTCGTAAACGTTTCAGGAAATGTATTAGATTTGAAGAAGACTAAGATGGGTGATTAGTGAAAACATTGTTTTATTTGTTTATTTATTTATTTAGAAGCTGGGTCTCATGATGTTTGTTGCCCAGGCTGGTCTCGAATTTCTAAGCTCAAGCAGTCCTACTGTCTCAGCAGTAGTGGAAACAACAGTCATGCACCACCATGCCCAGAGAATGCATTGTTTTAACAGTCCAAGTTAGAGGCCTCAAAATAGAAAGGAAGGGACAGACTTGAAAGACATAGACATGAGTATAGAGTTGATGGTAGTGTTTTTACTAACTTTATGCAGTTTTTGTGTATTGTCCATTTATTTGATGCTCTGAGACATTAAAGCTATTGTCCTTTCTGCCAAAGTTCTGAGAAAAGAACCTGACTAAGGGAATAGATAAGAAGTTGTGTGTGTGGAAGTTGGTGATGGATATGCATGGCGGAGGGAGTACAGATACATAGAGTGAACAGAGCACAACTTATGCTGATAGTAACATTTGTGAACATCAGGTTTGGTGGGAGAGCTTTGATTAAGAGGGAAATGTATAATCTACTCTCAGCTGTTAAAATTTTCAGTTTGACTCCTGTGTACTGCTTTGCTCCCATCACATGGTAAATTGATATGGGTGACCATAAAAAAGCTTTAACACTGAATTTGGTTTTGAAACATCTTGGACAGACCAAGCCCTATATTATTCTGAGGTGAGAGAAAGAGTCATGAATAGCAAAGAGGTTGCTACATGGTATGTTGTATAGCTGATTAGAGAGGCTCATTTTCAGAGACGCATTTTTCAGAGGGAGGAAAATTCATACTTTCCCTTTTTGGGGCAAAGAAGTTGAGGGAAAGTAGGAATATAGGCCTTATAGTAGACCCTTGACCTTTTCTAATTTAATAATAATGGTTTGGACTGTTTTTAAGTGATTCTGAAGATACAGGACATGAAATTTACTTGTAATTTTGCTGACCCATGAATTTGAATGGCTAGAGCTCAGAGGCTAATTAGCCAAGTGATCATAGCTGATGATTTTATTGTTTTCTGCGCATCCTTCTCCCAGCAGTAACATCAACTTTTTGCTGTATTTATAAAGTCATGGATGATAAAGGTTATAGGTGAACTGTATTTATGAGCCTTAATGTCCTTTGCAAATCTAAATAAAGTGTGCAGATTTTGGAACATAGAAATGTATTACAGTCGTCCCTCGCTGTATGTAGGGAGATCAGTTCCGCAACTGCCTGTATTTTGCATCGGGCCAATACTGTATTTTCTGTCCATGTTTGGTTGAAAAAAGTCTGTGTTGGCCGGGCGCGGTGGCTCAAGCCTGTAATCCCAGCACTTTGGGAGGCCGAGGCGGGCGGATCACGAGGTCAGGAGATCGAGACCATCCTGGCTAACATGGTGAAACCCCGTCTCTACTAAAGGTACAAAAAACTAGCCGGGCGTGGTGGCGGGCGCCTGTAGTCCCAGCTGCTCGGAGGCTGAGGCAGGAGAATGGCCTGAACCTGGGGGGCGGAGCTTGCAGTGAGCCGAGATCGCGCCACTGCACTCCAGCCTGGGCGACACAGCGCGAGACTCCGTCTCAAAAAAAAAAAAAAAAAAAAAAAAGAAAAAAGTCTGTGTTAAAGTGAACCTGTGCAGTTCAAACCTGCGTTGTTCAAGAGTCAACTTTACTTATTTTCTCTCACAATGATATTTGCAATGTTAGACTTAAGTTTTTTTAGCCAATAATTTAATTTCTGTTTGATTTTACTTTTCAATCTTTATTTTCCTTAAAAGAGTCTATTTTAGTAAGTAGAGCATATCAATTTTTTGAATAACTGTACTGTACTGGTTTTGATGTCACTCTTTATTTTGAAAAATCTATACAGTTTTATAGTTATTAGAAAAATAATTCCGTCTCTTGCCCCCGTCTCCCCAAATGTGATACTCACCATTGACTGATTTCACTTCTCCCTTGGCCTTCACCACTCATAGGCTGGTCCGACAAGTTCTTAAGGAAATAGAGCTAACATCAATCGATGTAGGTGATTTTTGTGCAAATGGTTAGAATTTTTGGCTAGGAAAAATAAAAGCCCTTATCCTTTCTCCTTATTTATTAATGGCAGATGTGACTTCATTCTGTTTTATATTACTGTCCCTCTGTATCTGTTTGAATTTCATATGTTTAAATTGCTCAGGGCTTTAAAAATAAGATTCCAGAGAGCTACTTTAGTTTTGTTATGGGTGTTTGGTTAAAAAGAGATGAAGGTGGCACTGATGAAAAAATAGTTTCTAAGTTGCCTTTTTAGTTTATATGGAATTGTAGCCCTTAAGGCATTACAACTTTATTGAACTGCTAAATGAGAAGGTAAAAATGCCTTCATTTAATTGCTGCCCCCCCAACTTAGGTTAAGTTAGGTGTTGTTTATATGTCTTGTAAATCACCTTTAGTAACCATGAACATAAATTACTGTTTTCAAGAGCCCACCTTCCTCCCCAGTAAGCACATCATTTAAAAGTTTTAAATGAGTCACACATTTTTGCCTAGACACAAATTGCCAATATAAAGCTGTCTTTGATTGTATCCTAAAATAATGGAGTTTTTTCCTTGGGTCCTGTAATTTTCTTTTTCAGCAGTATTTATTAAATTACTCTAGTATTGGATTGCAGTAAACAATCTGACCAAAAACCATATGTTTTCTTTGTTTCTTCAGTACAAATTCAATGGGTTAAGTAATTATGCAGTGGTTCTCATCTACATATACAATGCATTCTAATAACCAACTTCTGTTTACTGTGGAAAATATTGCAGCAGTAGGAAGCAGTTCCTTCTACTTTGCATTGTAATACTGTATGAAGCTGTGCAATCTACTGGCTATTTACAATTTAATTGCATGAATATATCCTTATATTCATTCATGGTGGTCTTATATCTAAGTGATTGGTGATTGAGGCATTTGTATTTTTTTCTGGAATATCTTTTCTGACATGTTTTTGAAGGTCTTGTTTCCTGTCCTCTCTGCCCAAAATAGCTGACTGTTTGGGTTCTTTTAGAAACTCTCATATCGAAATTCCTTAGGGATGTGAGGGCAACGTTTAAGGTACTGGAAAATCTCTTGATCTTTAATGATCAGTTTTTGTTTTGTTTTGTTTTGTTTTTTAAGAGATGAGGTCTCGCCATGTTGCCTAGGCTGTCCTCAAGTTTCGGGGCACTAACAATCCTCCTGCCTCAGGCTCCCGAGTAGCTGGGACTACAGGCTTGTACCACTGTGCCCAAGTTAGCGCGTCAAGTTTGAACCTCATTTTTCTTGTCAGAATGCTGTCGTTATAAGTTAAAAATGTAAGTATTGAGACTGACTTGGTTTTGAAAACAAAGGCATTCATTATTATATGTAACTTGAATGAATGAAATCAGTTGAGCATTTGTTTTATTACAGTGAATCTTCATTTCCTTATAACCTGTCCTTTTGCAAATTTTACATTGATGCCTTTACTGCCTTTACACCACTCATTGCATGCCAGATACAGTTTTTCTATGTCAGTGACTTGTAATTTTGAGCTTATGACTTGGTAGTACCACTTGCTAGCCCTGAGAGTTGAATGAAAGGCAGGGCTATAGGGCTCTAAGGCTCTACGGGCTGTAGGCTGTGTTGCAGCACTGGTCAAAATAAAAGTTTTCTTTCTCTGCATTGGTAATGTCAGGGCTTCTCCTCAGAATCCCCAGACTGTCCATGTGCCTGGAATTTGTTTGTTCAGGGCCATGGTGTCCCCCTTGACTGGTCCATCTTCTCCCACTCCAACTCTGTCTTTGCTGTCATTGCTAACTCTGTGGCAGGAAGGAACATTACCTGGTTGTCCTGGACTTGACTGACTCAACTCTTGCCATAGTATAGTACCTAAGGAAGACCCCATTGAACCAGCAGAGATTTAGATATTTTGTACTTCTCACAGGTAAGAGGTTGGGTCAGGGAAGACGGTCTTGTTCCTCTTCCCTAGTTCCTGAGATGAAAAGGACAACTGTATCCACCTTCTGTTCAGTTCAGTTGTGAAGGTCTTCTCTTTCATTCCAGGTTGCCAGATGAGTAGAATAAAAAACTAGGGATTACTTTATAGATTTCTGGGAATAGGGTTTTTTATCTTCCAATTAACTCAATGTTCAAATATGTTTTTTAAAAGTATTAGGTGTGAAGGTGCAGGGCAGGTGTCTTGAAATCTTCTCTGCCCATTTTCCTAACTTGTTTTTTTCCGCCATTTTTGTATATATGGGCTGAATTCTGATTTGTGTATTGTAGGTAACAATTTCGTTTGGGAAAGAACTCTAAATTGAAATTATTTTGAATATCATTTTTAAAACAATTGAAGCAGTGTTATATTCAGGATAACAGCTGTACCAGGGGTTGATGACTTTTAAAGAAGTGAGGAAGATATACCAATAAGGAAATTTACTATATGTGATAATTTTATTTTTTTATTTTTATTTTTATTTTTGTAACAGAGTCTCGCTCTGTCACCCAGGCTGGAGTGCAGTGGTGTGATCTTGGCTCACTGCAAGCTTCACCTTCCAGGTTCACGCCATTCTCCTGCCTCAACCTCCCAAGTAGCTGGGACTACAGGTGCCTGCCACCACGCCCGGCTAATTTTTTGTATTTTTAGTAGAGACGGGGTTTCACCATGTTAGCCAGGATGGTCTTGATCTCCTGACCTTGTGATCCGCCCGCCTCGGCCTCCCAAAGTACTGGGATTACAGGTGTGAGCCACTGCGCCTGGCCACCTATGTGGTAATTTTAAATGTAGAACAACAATCTTATGACTTTAACACCATTTTAGATATGACCTGCTGTTTATATACTTATAGTGAAATAATGGGAAGGGAATCAACTGAGTAATAGGGAAGGGAATTTATTAATGTTAGGGGGCCAGAAACTTTATGGTGATATCATTTGATTCTCCTAGGAACCTATGAATTTCATATTATTACCCCATTTTAGAGATGAGGAAACTGATTCTCAGAGAATTTAAAAATTTGTCAAAAAATCACACAGCTGCTAAGTGGCAGAATCGAGATTTTTAGCAAAATTTCTATCTTTCCTGCTCCTGTATATCTATTTCTTAAAGGTGTTTTTTAATTAATATTATATCTTAAAATATTTTTCTTGTTTTGGAATAGCTTTAATATTAATAATAGCTTTAGTGAAGGAATAATATTTCATTGTATCAATGGTGTACGATTTATCATTCTCTAATTGTTAAGACAGCTGGATGTTTTCAGTTATTTTGCTATTATAGGTAACTCTTTAGTGAGTGACTATCCATTTATATTTTTACCTTTATTAAATTTTTCCTTATAAAATTTTATTGGAGACAAATTAATGAATCAAGGATTAGATTTCTCTTTTAGTGGCTCTTGTTATATAATACCATGTTGATTTCCAAAAGGATTTATTAAATTTGCTTTTTAAAAATAATTACTGGCTGGGCACACTGGCTCACGCCTGTAATCCCAGCACTTTGGGAGGCTGAGGCGGGTGGACCACGAGGTCAGGAGTTCAAGACCAGCCTGGCCAAGATGGTGAAACCTCGTCTCTACTAAAAATACAAAAATTAGCTGGGCGCGGTGGTGTGTGCCTGCAATCCCAGCTACTCAGGAGACTGAGGCAGGAGAATCGCTTGAACCCAGGCAGCAGAGGTTGCAGTGAGCCGAGATCGTGCCATTGCACTCCAGCCTGGGCGACAGAGTGAGACGCTGTCAAAAAAACCAAAAAATTACCATACTCCATTTAACCAACTGTAAATATAAAATTGTACAGCATACATAGGGAATAACTTATAGTGCACGTATCTCAGTAAAATAAAATAACAAAGCATCTATTTACCCTATCTAGAGTAAAATGGAGGAGCTGGGGAACCATCATATGGAAACAGCTGCAATAGAACTGTTTCTAAAGCTGATAGAGCCTGTGCACAGTGGCTTCTGCCTGTAATCCCAGCAGAGGCTGGGAGGCTGAGGCGAGAGGATCGCTTGAAGCTGGGAGTTCGAGATTAGCCTGGGTAATAAAGCAAGACCCCGTCTCTTTAAAAAAAAAATAGATGTTAGCTAGACAGTAGTGACAGTAGTTAGGAGTGAATGCACTTGAATTTGTTAGGGTGATGGTTTGTACCTGGTTTGCTGTAATTGGCAGGGTGTTGCAGTTAATCTTTACGAATTGAATTTGATGTAAATTAAGATCAAGCTATAATTTAAATTTGAATTTTAATCCCTCTTTGTTATAATCCCTTTCTGTTCTCATCAGCCTTTCTTTGCTAACATTGTAATTCATGGTGAGAGAATTTTAAAGTTTGCTTCATTTGATTTAAGAAGCATTAGGACACTGGCCTATTTTACTTGCAAATAGAAGGTTTATACTGAATATTTACATACAAGGATCATTATGTTTTAAACGTCACTATGTTTTTTTCAGTAAATGACATGTTAGATCGCATTTTATTAAATCTAGAAAAGAGGACAAAGTTGGTGTTATTTCAGATAGTACAGTTACAGATGGCTTCTGTGAAAATATGTGCACATTTATGCACAGTTGACCCTTGAACAACATAGGGGTTAGGGATGTTGACCTCCTGCTCAGTTGAACTGTGTGTAACTTCTGACTACCCAGAATCTCTACTGTTGAGCAGAAGCCTAACCAATGACATAAACTGTTGATTAACACATATTTTGTATATGTGTTATATACCATATTCTTGAATTAAGCTAGAGGAAAAAATATTAAGAAAATCATAAGGAAAATAATTTACAGTACTGTACTTCTGATACCATAGGTTCGTATTATCTGTTTACAAGATGAGTCTTCTGAAATGGCAGCAACCACAGCTGTAGATCTCAATCTACGGTCCCTATTAAGTGGACTGTCTAATCTATGGTCCAATTCAACATTTTCTTGTAAAGTCATGACATTTCTCTGCTTCTTGGGAGCACTGCCAGCATCACCAGTGGCACTTGGTATGGCTCCCATGGTGTTATTCAGGGTCTACAGTATAGCACTAAACACAATGAAAAAAACACAAGAACTGCAAGAGATCACTTTTTACTGTAATACACAATTTTCTGGAGAGACGAACTGCTCATGGGAAGATGATTAATGTCTCACGGTGTTTTAAGCGGATACGCGCAACACTCAAGCTCATCCCAACAGCAACAGGAGGTGGCTGTGAAATTATTATGGTAGTACAGTATGGAGTACAGTTAATTTTATGCAGTTATGATTTCATACTGCTTCTTTATGTTTACATTTCTCCCAACGGTGAATGGTGTCATGTAACAATCTTAAGTGCGCATGTGTACATTTCAATAAATTTTTAAGTTTTTATAATTTATATATATTTTATGTTAGTAGACGATAGACTAGTGTCTGCATATTTTTATGCATTCTTGACATACCTAACTGTAAACATTTTTCAGTATTTCTAGGTTACCAGGTTCATCTGTGAGTTTTTTTCAAACTTGCAAATCTTCAAAAATTTAAAAATATGTTTACTGAAAAAAATCCACAGGCAAGTGAACCCTCTCAGTTGAAAGCCATATTGTTCAGGGTCAATTGTATTATATTTCCATGTCATTTTTATAACTACCCATATAGGCTAAACGCAAAATGGTAGCTTAGCTTTATTGGACTGATAATGATATCCCTTAATAGTTGGTAAAAGGAGCTGTTTTACCCAGCATTTTCCCATCATCTTCTTTCCTTCCCATTGCATGATATAAATGGTAACAATGTACTTTTACTAGAGGCTTTATTTATTGAGGATTAATGTGTTATAAGCAGTATAATAAAGGCTTAATTATTACATCTATTACCTCTCAAGATTTGCATGAAGTACACACTATTATTCCCATTTTGCATACTAAAGAAACAATTCTAGTGCTTTGTGGGGGCTGTGACGGGAAGATCGCTTGAGTCTTGAAGTTCAAGGCCAGCCAGGACAACATAGTGAGACCCCCCTTCTCTACTAAACAAAAAAAAATCATCCGGGCATGGTGGCGTGCGCCTGTAGTCTCAGTTACTTGGGTGGCTGAGGTGGGAGGATCACTCAAGCTCAGGAATTTGAGGCTGCAGTGAGCCATGATTGTGCCACTGCACTCCAACTTGGGCATTAAAGCAAGACCCAGACACTGTCTCTTAAAAAAAGACAGGTGAAGTGACTTGCTCAAGTTAGTAAATGGAAGAATTGCGAGTTTAATCTAGGATCTGTGACCTGAAACCCATCATTTTAACTTCTCTCATATTGTATGCTGTGTGCATTTTTAGTTAATTGACTATAACACTCATGGTTACATGCTTTAAGCCTTTAGTCTCCTCTACCTACAACCCATTTACTTGAGAATATCTTCGCATTCTCTTTTTGAACCTAAAATACTCATGATGATACTTTGATGCTGACAAGTAGTTCTAGGAATAGAGGGCAGAGGGCAAGAGAGATCATCTTTAGTCAGACAAGTTGTAATTTTGTTTGGTTTTTAAAGGTAGGTGTTTAGTGTAGGTTTCTTTGAAGGCAATTTATGTGTGGTGAGGGGAATATAGTTTACTTTAAAAAGTAGATGCTTACTATTAATTGGTATCAATGAATCAGTATTTTCTATGGAATTTAAACAATTGTATTTAAGGGTTACAAGATCTTGTTTTTACCAAGTGAGGATTCCGTTGAAATGCTTTACTGTTTTAAGCCTCCTCCCCTTACTCCTTGGAGATATGGATGGGATTGATTAAAAAAAAAAAAAGGAATTATATTGATGTTTTCTTTGGATAAAGTTGTTAAAATAATGAGTTGATTCATTAGCCTCCTCCAAAGGTAGATAATGATGCTTTCTGATTTCTTAAAAGCTCCTGGGTTTAAACATTTGTTATGTTTCCATCCATTGCAGTTATCCATATTGATATTCCAGTTGTTCCAAGGGAATCTCTTCAAGTTGGTTCCTGAGCACTTTTGATGCCACATTAGTGGTCTTTGATAGCTTTCTTGCTGTCTAGTATGACCTCAACGGTGTTCCAGGCCTGTCTTTTTCTATCTTTCCCAGGTCTGGAAATAGCCAAATGTCCAAGGAGCCTTGGTTTCTTTTTCTAACTGCTATAGTCTTTCTCACTCAACTATCCTTTGTAGCTCCTTAAAAAATGTATTTTTATAAAAAAGAATGTAACTCTTCATCCACCTGTCTCCCTATGGAAAGATAGAAATATATCTTGGAAGAAATTGGTATTAATAGCCTCCAAAGCAATGGTTCTCAAATTTTTTTTATCTCAAGACTCTAAAACTTTTAAAATTATTAAGGGCTCTCAAAACCTTGTGCTTTTGTAGGTAAATGTCAGTCGGTATTTACCATATTAAAAATTAAAACTAAGATTTTAAAATGACCTATTAATTCATTTTAAAACCATGGTAAACCCATTATATGTGTGCATAATATATTTTTTTGAGAAATGATTACATTTTCTAAAACAAAAATATTTAATGAGACAAGTGGGATTGCTTTTTTTTTTTTAATAAATTCTTTAATGTCCAGCATAAGAGAAGACAGCTGGATTCCTATATCTGCTTGTACATTTAATCTATCACTGTATGTTGTTTTGTTTGATATATATAAAGAAAACCTGGTCTCAGATATGTGGTTAGAAAAGGGAAGAATATTTTAATAACCTTTCAGATAATTGTGAATATTCGTCTTTGCTACTACATCAAAACTTGACAAATAGTATCTTAAAAGTTAATCGGAATGTGGAATCTACAACTATAACTGTGAACATTCTGTACTCTTATATTAAAGTCCCTTAGTCTATCTTGTGCTTTGAATGACTCTTTTACTCCTTTGGTTGTTTGGAAAATACTGATTCTTGGTGAGTGATACAGATCTTCCAAATCTTGACACCTTATGTGATACAGTATCAAAAAATCAAATCTGTCGATATCACCACAGATCTCATCAGAAAAGTCTTTAAATATTGGGACATTGTCAGGCTCACAGTGGCAAATGCAAATTTTCAAAAATTATAATTTTTACTTGAAAGCCTGTATCCTGCCGCCTCCCAACCCCCTACTATCTTGCCAGGTCTTATTAACTAATACTTGACAAGGAATGGAGCATTGGCTGTGTTTGAGCAGCTGCCCCCTGCTAGTGTGTAATTCAGGAAATTGGGAACATGGGAATGTTTTTGGGTGGTATGGTCTGTGTCTGCCCTGTCCTGAGCTTTCCCCTGGTGGCTGAGAGCCTGAATTTTATAATTTACAAGAAAATGGCTGCCAGATACAAAAGATTAAATAACCATAGTTTGAATGTCAGTTATTTTTTCACATAGAAATGGTATTCTACAAAAAAGTGGGTAGTTCAGTTTGCAACCCAAATGCTTTCCTTTGACAACCATTATTTTGGTGTGTGGCAGAAACATTTTATGCATACTTCTGTTACCTCACCCAGCACATTAAAGATGTGTACCCAACGGTTGAGATACAATAAAATTAATAGCCCTTACTGGACTCATCAAGGACTTCCTTAGGTGAAACTGGGATGTTTATTTTTAATTGTGATGAATACACCGACCAAATACAGTATGACCTTGATTCATGCTAAGATACTAGCAATTTTTCCCACAATTACTTTTGTACCATGACTACTAGTGTCAATACAGTGAAAAAGGCAAATAACATCTTAATATTATGAAATTACATATATGTAAAAAAAAAATATATATATATACACACACACACATATATATGTATAGAAATTTTGAGACAGAGTCTCACTCCATCACCCAGGCTGGAGTGTAGTGGTGTGATCTTGGCTCACTGCAATGTGTGCCTCCTGGGTACAAGCAATTTTCGTGCCTCAGCTTCCTGAGTAGCTGGGATTACAGGTGCCCACCGTCACACCCAGCTAATTTATGTATTTTTAGTAGAGATAGGGTTTTGCCATCTTGGCCAGGCTGGTCTCGAACTCCTGACCTCAAGTGGTTTGCCTGCCTTGGCCTCCCAAAGTGCTAGGATTATAGGCATGAGCTACTGTGCCTGGCCTAAAATAATATTTTGACCTGGAAGACTCCCAGGGGTTCATGGACCATACTTTAAGAACCCCTGCTTTAAGTTATTTGAAAATATCCAGAAGCCTATATTAGTCTTTATTAATCTGCCCACTTTCTTGTTTTTAACTTGGATTTCTTCAGTTTCTACAAGTGCAGGTAAATGACATTAATTTAGAACTCAGTTTTACCATTTTTGCTTTGCAAGCATTGCAAGCATTGCATATAAAATTTTATTGCAGGCCGGGCATGGTGGCTCATGCCTGTAATCCCAGCACTTTGGGAGGCCGAGGCGGGCGGATCACGAGGTCAGGAGATTGAGACCATCCTGGCCAACGTGGTGAAATCCCATCTCTATTAAAAATACAAAAATTAGCTGGGCATGGTGGTGCGCCTGTAATCCCACCTACTCGGGGGGCTGAGGCAGGAGAATCACTTGAACCTGGGAGGCAGAGATTGCAGTGAGCCGAGATCACACCACTGCACTCTAGCCTGGCGACAGAGCAAGGCTCTATCTCAACAAAACAAAACAAAACAAAGAAAACCTTTATTGCAAATGTGCAGAGTTTTCAGCTACATGATCATTTTTGAAGACTGAATAGATATTAATATTTGGCTATACTGTGTCAATAAATTGAGTGTTAAATTTACACTCCAGAATTAAACAGTTTTAATGTGAGTTTGAGGTATTCCTTGCTTGTATTAATATGACTGTAAGAGAAGTTGTAGATCACACTTGCCTGTTTATTTTTTCTTCATTTCTTAGTAGCTAATTCCATCCCTCTTCACCCTTTAAACTAGAGCAGTTGTCACCCTTTGAACTAGAACAGCTAAAATCACTTGAGAGAGATAAGGAGCCTTTGTGTATAGGAACATTTAGAGTTAGGGAAGTGGGAAGAATCCTTCAGAGTGTAATTCATTCCTAATCAAAATTTTCCCCCCTGGGCTTCATTGGAGTTGGGGGTGGGATAGTGAGTGCCTATGTGTCAGACTTTTGAAGTTTAATTTCATTCTGACTTGGAATTATTCTCATAAAAAAAAAAAACATCAAAACAACATAGCTTCTAGCGCTTTATTAAAAGGTTAAATCCTTAGGTGGTGGTGGTAGTATTGGGGAACGCTAGTCATTCTGGACACTGCCATCTGTTTCAGTTTTTGCCATCAGTGAGAAACTGCCTCCAACACTGCTAGTTAATTAGGCCTTTAGAGCTTGGGTGTTTGTTGTTTTGTTTAGCTTCTATGGGGAGGTTTTCTCCAGCACTGAATAACAGTAGCCAGATATCAGTTAACCTATTTTTGCCTAAGTGTTCCATTATTGGAACACTAAGCTTGTGGGAGTTATTTATATCCTACTGCTCGAGGTCTTCTCCACGGTCTGATTTTTCACAAAAAAAAAACAACTTGCCACCTCTGGTGTAAATGGGTTAATAGGACAAATGTTAAAAAATATTTGAAAATATTGTAACAAATTATTAACCTATAGAATACACTGGCAACATATCACTACATTGGTAATATATCAGTACATTGTCTTATATAAACATTCAGCATTAATTCTAGTTTGATTCAGCTTCTTTTTTAGGTTGAGAATATTATATTTCCCTGTTTAAGAGTTCTTTTAGTTATTCAAAGATTATAGCAGATATTCTGACAGGGCATATTATAAAAACGTTGATTGTGAACATGTTAAAAGCTTCTCTTCAGTATTTTCTTTTTATAAACCACCTGTTGTCTTATGTGCATAGCATATACATTTGAACAAAGTGCTCATCACTTGTCAGCCATCAGTGGCAGCATAGAAATTACTTGTGGTACTTGCTTTGCAAGAAATTCTTTTGTATTTGTGACATCAGCTTTGTTTTATACAATTAAAGTATTACACGCTAGAATAATCTAAATTACAACCACCAAATGGTGATGTAGTTCTTCTTCCCTTGAACTGAATTTGTTTACTGAATGTGTGCAGCTATTGACTATTATTTAACACGACAGTTTCATAAAAATCTCTCCCTTATTTTGGTAGCAAATAAGAAGGTGGTTGTATTATTAAAGGTATTTCTCAATTTTAAAATGTATTTTGAATAAATATTACATTAAGAGATAAAATGTGGAAAATCCCATGTGTGTGAAAATCCTTCAATTATACAATTTGATTTTCAAATGAAATTTAATACTCTTAATATGATACATTCATGATCACTTTAATAGTATTTTTCATTTTTAAATTCCCAGTTAAAAGCATTTTGTACTCATTTTAATTCATTTTCTTCTGTTAAAAGAACAAAATATAACTGATTAAAACATAAAATTGATATTAGAATAAATATTTAGACTGTTAGATAACTTCTTTTATATTTGCATGAGCATTAACTCTACACAGCAAATCTAGATACTTAGAGAACCATACCAATGGATTCTAAGTAATTGAGTTTTTTTCCCTTTGATGTTTTGTTAAATAATGCTGGTTATTATTTATTTAAGTAAGTTAACAGTACTAGTATATTGACATTATTTGAGTTGACAAGGATTTTTAGATAATTATTTCAAAAAACATGTTTTGGGACTAATGGAATAAAATTACTCATTTAAAGTAAGTTTATTATCTTGTACTTTGTAAAAAGCTTTAAGAATGTCACTGTTTAATAATAGGTAAAAGGTATATTTAGTTTTTATTTTAATAACAGGTAAAAGGCATAGTGTAAGGATGTTTTTTAAAGTAGCCAGTGGTATGCCTCTGCAATATAATTGGCTTGCTAAACCTCAATAATAGTTTGCATACAGAAGCTCTACATGAATTCAGTGATTAAAAAGCAGGAAACTACTTAAAATAAGACCTTTTGTTCTTTTTAGAAACAATCTAAATGGGAACTTTGTATTTGCAAGAACAAGATTTGGCATTTCTTTTTCACTGCTTGGTTGCTTTGATGTGAGTGGTATAGTGTAGTGGACATTAGTATATAAGTAAATGATTAAATGAGTCATAAGATGGAACATCTGCCTGAGAAGGCCTTTCAGACAGCATGAGTTATGTTGTTGAAGTCTCTAATCAGTGCATCTGTCCCTGAGACTTCAGTTGGTACAAGGATAGTTTTCTATTTTGGATTAGTTACTATATGAAGACAGCATATTTAAAAAAATTTTTTTCATGCATGCAACTGGAAAATTTGTGCCTGTGATATTGGAATAAAAAAATTACAGCAGTGATTTTTTTTGAGCATAGTAATAAATAAAGGATAGCAATAAGTGTATAAATTTTAACTTCTTTAAGCCTTAAAGTGGTTATTTATGGTAGGATTTTACATTACAGACCCATAAGTCTTAATGTCTTACCTGAGGAAATATTCTTAGAAATAATGGTATTATAACAGGAGATAAATTCAGATGGAGGCTGAAGCACAGCAGGATTCAGATAGGATATTTAACTGAAACTGCAAACCATGTTGTGGGTCCCTTCCGATCTCGAATATTACCATAGTTTCAAAATTGCAGAGAGAGAGAGAGAGAGGAAAATATGAATATGCACATTCATATGTTGTATACAAGATAAAAACTCCTAACCAAAAGCACATTGTAGAATACCAGAGGATGATGACATGGAGTTGTGGTAAATGTATGTATGTTTTATTCTTTATAATCAGCAAGTCACGGGAGACAAATTCTTGTGATCATAGTTAATTTTCACTAAAGGGTGCAATTGAAAGAAGAAGTTGGCTCTTCTTTCCTTCGAAAATTTATACCTAGCTGTTCAATTAAACTTTTTTACAAGAAAATAATGAGTGTAATTAAATGAGAATATGGGGGTTTGAATAAGAATTGGTACACGTTAATTTACATATTGGGATTTTTAAATCTTTGAAATATAGATCAGTCATCAGGAAATATTTTTATTTTAAAAAGCGGTTTTAAAAGGTTGTGAGGTCCTCTAGTTTTTGCCCTGGGGTGTAGAGAACTAGAAAGAGTATCACTCCCACCCTCACAATGAAAAGGAGCCTGACTAACTTTAAAATGTGAGGATATACAGTGCCTGTGGGGATGGAGGAGACATGAACACACACTCAACTTGGGTAAACACAATGGTACACCAGTGAGAAGAGTTCAGCTAGATTCGGGACAGATTAGTGAAGGTTGAGTCCATGCCAGCAAGAATTTGTGATATCCGTGAAGGCTGCAGAAACTGGGGGACCTGGTACCCTCTTGTATATTCCTTCTTCACTAGTGGATGGGGTAAGAATCTCAGGAGATGGGAAATGGGAAAGAGTCCCCAACAGTATGCGACGTGGCACACACCCTGGGGACAAGAACAGTGGTGACAGGTGGCTTCTCCCTGCTCTCCACTATACAACAAAAGCCGTCATCTGGGAACAGTGGAGTGGGAAGGAAGTAGTATGCACAGCAAGCCTTAGGGCCTTGATGAAATTCTGAAATTCAGTGCGGTTAGGGAGAGGAAAGTGCGTGCACGTGTGTGTCTACTTTGTCAGGAATATGCTGGGCCCGCAACTGTGGTTTAGGGCAGGAGGATAGATAACTGATAAAGCTGTATCCTCAAGACCCAGGTTGACATGTGACTAAGGCTGAGGCTTGCTCAGAACAACAGAGGACTGGTCTGGGTCCCCAACCATTTCTCACCACCAAACTAACAGGTTTCTAATAATAATTAACAGCTGCTGGGTGAGAGACAGGAGAGGAAAGAAGAATAGACAACAATTCCTGGTGTAAAGGAAAGAGCTAAACTCACAATAGAATAGACATTACTCTGATAAATTTTAAGCCCCATCATAAAAACAAGATATTTCTACAGGAGTTTACAGCCTGTAGTATACTGAGGGTAACAGTGCTAACTTCAAACCCAGCCCAATTCCTAACTAGATAAACTGTAACCCTTCAGTAAAGCCTAGGAGAGGAAAAGACTTGCCCTGTTTTCGGCATTAAAAACTATTTAGTTTCTACTGTTGCACACAAGAGGATCAGCTTCCAACAACAACAAGAAAAACACTAGATGAATTTAAAAAGCAAGAAAAAACACACTCAGGGTTAAAGCAATCATTGAAACAAGCCTTAGATGGCTGGGCGCAGTGACTCACACCTGTAATCCCAGCACTTTGGGAGGCCAAGGTGGGTGGATCACCTGAGGTCAGGAGTTTAAGAGCAGCCTGGCCAACATGGTGAAACCTCATCTTTACTAAAAATATAGAAATTAGCCCGGCATGGTGGTGCACGCCTGTAATCCCAGCTACTCGGGAGGCTGAGGCATGAGAATCACTTGAATCCAGGGGGCGGAGGTTGCAGTGAGCTTAGATCATGCCACTGCACTCCAGTCTGGGCAACAGACCGAGAACCCCATCTCAAAAAAAAAAAAAAAAAGAAAAGAAATAATGACCAAGAATTTTAAGAAATAATGACCAAGAATTTTCCAAAATTAATGAGAGACAAAACCATAGGTCCAAAAAGCTCAAGAGAATAACAAGCAGGATAAATACCACACACATATGCTTGCACATGGACATGTAATATTCAAGCTGCTTAAAATGAGAGTTAACGAGAAAATCTCGAAGGCACCCAGAGAAAAACGTAGCATTATATATGGAGAACAACGATAGGAAGTTTATGTGATGGCTGACTTTTCATAATTATGGAGGCTAGGAGACTGTGGAATGACCCTGTTGAAGTGCTGAAAGAAAAAAACTCAGCCCAGAAATCTATGCCTAATGAAAATATTTTTCAAAAATGAAACAGAAATAGTCTTTCATAGGCAAACAAAGGCTAGGAATTCATTGCCAGTAGACCTACTCTACAAGAAATATTAAAGCAAGTTATTTAGGCAGATGGAATAAATGAAGGGAAAAATTGATATTTTATGGTTAATTGTTCTGAAACAAGAATCAGCAAACTTTTTATATAAAGATTAGATAATAAATATTATAGGCTTTGAGGGTCATACAGTTTTTGAAACTACTCAACTTTGCAGTTGTCGTGTGAAATATGAATGAATGAATGAATGAATGAATGAGCACATAGCACATCTGAAGTGGTGTGTAGGCTGAGTATCTCTAAAAATTCAAAATTAAAATGCTTCAAAATCTGAAACTTTTTGAGGGCTGACGATGCTCAAAGGAAATTCTTGTAGGAGCATTTTAGATTTTGGACTTTTAGATTATGGATGCTTAACTGGTAAGTATGATGTACATATTCCAAAATCCAAAAAAAATCCGAAATCTGAAACACTTCTGGTTTCAGGCATTTTGGATAAGGGATACTTATAATATCATTTAAAGGTGGACTCAGACTAATGAAAAATGTATGTGGTAAACCTTTAGACAACTACTGGAAGTTTTGAATTGGAGGCATAATAACAAATCTATAGAAGAGATAAAATGGAATTATAAAAAAAATCCTTAGCACAAGTCAGAGAAAGAGGAAGAAAGAAAGAATAGCTGGAACAAGTAGAAAATTCTAGCAAGATGGTAGATTTTAGTCCAGTCATATCAATAATATTATATGTGAATATTCTAAATCAGGGATTGACAAACTGCTACCAACTATTTTCATTTGTTTGTACACATGTGCTGTGTTCGAGAAAACTCCTGGACTTAGAGCGCATCTAGAATTTAGATAGCCATAAACATGTGCATGAGGAAGAATTTAGATAATGCACGGTGTGGCCCACGAGTTTACTGGTAATTTTTTTTCAAGAAACCATTTTTGGTTGGGTGTGGTGACTCATGCCTATAATCCCAGCACTGTGGGAGACCAAGTTGAGAGGACTGCTTGAGGTCAGGAGTTTGAGACCAGCCTGGGCAACACAGTGAGACCCCATATCTACACAAATTTTTAAAAATACTAAATTAGCGGAGTATGTGACGGGTGCCTCTAGTCCCAGCTACTCAGTAGGCTGAGGCAGGAAGATCACGTCAGCCCAGTAGTTCAAGGCTGCAGTGAGCTGCGATTGCATCTCTGCATTCCAGGCTGGGCGACAGAGTCAGAGCCAGGACCCTGTCTTCACAAAAGAAAAAAAAAAAAGAAAAAGAATTTTCATTTTAGGGGAAAACATTGACTTGGGTGAATGTGGGTAGAGATAAAAGGGGGCATTGTGTTTTAGACTTTAGGAACACTTTTCTGAAATAAAAGAGAAGGTGTTATTGTAAACACATGCTGAAACTGTTCTGTCTTGTCAGTTTCCTAAATGACATTGGATCAGGAATTATTTTTCTGTATATACATACATTTTTAAGTATAAATTATATATTTATGTTGTACAACATAATGTTTTCGTATATGTATACATTGTGGATTGGCTGAATCAAGGTGTTTAATGTATACATTACCTTATATACTTGTCATTTTTTTGGTTGGGGTAACACTTGAAATCTACTGTTAGCAATTTTCAAGGATACAAATATAGTATTAACTATACTTACTGTTATGTACAATAGAGCTCTTGAATGGATTCTTCTTGTCTAATTGAAATTTTATATCCTTTGACCCAGAGTTACTTTCTAATGTAAGAAGTTTTCAAAATTGATTTGTGAAACATAACCTATTATTAGATATACACCCATTATTCCTAGAGCTAAGGTATATTCTTTTCCTTTGGAATACTGCTGAATGTACTAAAATAGGAATGCTTCCACATTACTCTTTGATAATTACTAATGTGTGGTTGATCAAAATCTGTTCTTAATATTGTGCTTGTAACTTTCATGTAAATAATTTGAAGCAGTACTTACTGCCTTTGAAGGTAGAATTTCATATATTCAACATAGAAGTAACCCAATATTTGGAAATAGGTCCGTGTATTTTAGTCCCGGCTTCGTAACTTACTAGTTTTGTGCAAGGAGTAGCATTTAAGCTTCATGAGTCTCAGTTTCCTCATATGTGAAATGGAGATGATTTTCATATTTGGTTTATAGTCATAATTAAATGAGATATATGTCAAATATTAATTACTGAGAAATACTATACAAATTTAAATCCAAAAGTAATTGTTTTGAATATATAATTACGTATGTGGCACAGAAGTAAAATAGACATAAAGGTATATGCTGAGAAGGCTTACTCCTTGTCTGTATCTACCATGTCCCCCTTCACGCCCACAGCATTTATTTTTACTATTCCTTATGTATTTTTCTGTATTTTCTTTATATAAATATAAACAAATGCAATTAAAAATTTTTTTTCTCTTTCCTAAATGAAAAATAGCCTACAATGTACACTGAAGTACCTTACTTTTGGCATTTGCAATCTCCTAGAGGGCCTCCACAGCAGCGCACAGTTATTGTTTTCATTTTTCTTCTCAGATACATTTTATTTCATTGTATGGCTGTAATGTTGTTTATTGAGATCGTTCAGTATTGGTGGGTACTTGAGTGTTTTCCAGTTGTTGTTGTTTTTTTTTTTTTTTTTTTTTTTTTTTTTGCTCTTTTTGCTCTGATTGTATTATAATGCCACAAGGCCAAATTCATAATTCAGTATATATGTCATTTTATACATGTATAGTGAATGGGAGATAGGTTTACAAAAATGGGATTGTTGGGTCAAAGAGAAAATGCATCAGTAATTATGGTAGATATTTAAGTTTCCCATTTAGGAGTTATACCATTTTTGTACTGCTACCAACAGTGTATGTGAATGCCTATTTCTCTATGCCCTTGTCAGAAGAATGTGTTAAACCTACATATCTTTGCACTTTTCTAGGAGAGAATTGATATGTTGGTATAGTTTTACTTTGCTTTTCTCATTATGAGTCAGTGAGGCTGAACATCTCTTCATATTTAAGAACTTTTTTTTAAATGGATTGCCTGTTCATGTTGCTTGCCCCTTATTGTATTGTTCTTTCTTTCATTTTTAAATTTCTTAACAACTAAGACTTCTTTATAGATATCAGCCCTATGTTGTATGAGTTGCAGATATTTTTTCCAAGTTTGTCATTTGTGCTTTAACTTTCTTTGTGATGTCTTGTGCTATTCAAATTTCTTTTTAGTTGATCTAAGTTATCAGAAAGGTTTTCCTCAATCCATGCT
The DNA here is from genome assembly GCF_003255815.1 of Theropithecus gelada. NCBI lineage: Eukaryota > Metazoa > Chordata > Mammalia > Primates > Cercopithecidae > Theropithecus > Theropithecus gelada. The sequence goes on along the minus strand of NC_037680.1, from coordinate 50,561,324 downwards.
TTCAAAATAATTTACCTATTTCTTTCTTTTATGATTTCATTTTTTTCTTTGTAAATCTCTAATCCATTTACAGTTCATATGCACTGAGACATAGATCCTACCTTTTTATTTTTATTTGCAAACAGCTCTTTGGTTGTTCGATAATTTTTATTAAAAAGTATGGATTTGAGTTGCTTTTATCATATGCTAGATTCCTGTGAGTATTTGGGCTCATTTCAGATCTTCCTATTCTGTTTCATCAATCTGCCAATATATTAATTTCTTAATGCCACACCTTTTATATAATTAAGATATAGTAATACAAGGTGAATATCTCTTATCTGAAGTGCTTGGGATCAGAAGTGTTTTGGATTTTGGATTTTTTCAGATTTTGGAACATTTGCGTATACATAATAAGATATCTTGGGTATGGGACACAAGTCTAAACGTGAAATTTATTTATGTTTCATATACGCCTTATACACATAGCTGAAAGTAGTTTCATACAATATTTTTAATAATTTTGTGCATGAAACAAAAGTTTGTGTATGTCAAACCATCAGAAAGCAAAGTTGTCACTGTCTCAGCCACTCATGGGGACAATCTGTAGTTGTTTCGCATCACCATCCTTCCTGACTCTGAATTTATATGCTGCTGATTAAGCAGCCATTTTCTTACACTTATTTACATGTAAGTACTTAACAGTAAATGTAACATATCATTAATATGTGAAAAGATGATGTGTTCAGGGTAACTCAGCAGCACAGTAGCATCACCAGAATAGCCATGTCAGCTGTTAGACAACAACAACAACCAACAGCAGCAGGCTTTCAGTCTCCTTCTATGATGCTGTGTTTTGATAAAAAGGTTACTGTATACTGTATTTATTTATTTATTTAGGAGAAAAGAAACATTAGAGGCAAGTGAAGGACCAGAAAGTGGGTTTTGTAGGCATGAGGAGACATTCTGCTGGATGGTTTTTTAAAATGTTTGCTTCAGATCATCTGCCTCATTAACCATGTTTTTTTGTCTTAGCAACCTGTCTTTGATTTTATAAACTGACGTGATTCCTTGTTCTGTTATGAACACATGCTGTTCTAGTCCTTTTATAAGCCCATCACACATTTTCACCATGTGGTCTATATGTACTTCTGCAGAATTAATGTCCTCTCCATCATTGGTATTATCATGATCACCTTGATTCAGAACAATTTTGGCCGTTTAACCATTGGTCAATGAATGAACAACTGGAGCCTCATTATTGATGTTAAAAACTTCTTTGATATTCGCTTATTCCAGCTTGCTGACAGACTCTGAAGGTATATATTTTGCATATATAAGGAGGTCAGGCATCATTTTTTCTCACTGGACATACAGAATCCTTCACAGTCACCACCTTGTTCATCATCACTCAATATAGTCACAGGACAGAGGTTGTGTCTTTAGTTACTGTGTTCCAAGCATTGGCAACAGCATATGTGGCATCCTTCATGCCAAACTCCTTTTGAAAACTTTCCATACCCATGCCTCTGTTCACTGCTACATGCTATTTGAGAAAGTGTTTTTATATTTACTCTTCATTGATCTAAGGATACCCTGGTCACATGACTTAGTTAAAGAAGTCACATTGGAGGAAAGCACATGGCATAAACATTACTTTTGATGAGAATTTCAGCTGGAGGATGAGCAAAACAGTTTCCAAGGAATAGCAAAATCTTGTAGTTGTCATTCAGTCCAGCTTCCCTGCAGTGAGCATGAGCTACTGGTACAAAATGTTTGTGAAACCAATTAGAAATGGTGTCGGTGGTGATCCATGCCTTTTTGTTAGCATAATGGACTGGTAAGAAGTTCACTCCTTGAAAATAGCAAGGATGCAAGCTTTTGGCTCTCACAGCAAGTGTGCCTGCTATATTAGCACATCCTAGCACAGGTATTCTGTTATTGGCATCCTTAATTCCTTAGGAACAGTCTTATTACCTGTAGTCAGTATCTTTCTGGGGCAATAACACCAAACAGTAGTGATTTTTCTCGAGCAATATAGACTTGTTCTGGCATCACATTTTTATCAGTGATGACCTTGGCAAATGTGTCAGTGAATTTTTCATTGATTTGTGATCAGCAGATGCTTTATCACCACAACATTTAAAAATTGAATGGAGTGTCTTAAATTTCTGCAACCAGGCTGTTGAGTATTCACAATCCCCTTTAATTTTTAGTTCTTCATTAGATCTTTGCTTGTTTTTTGATCATATTATTAAGTGGCATGTGTTCACTGTGATACTGATGGATCCGCTTTTTCAATACATGATTGAGAGCTTCATTTTTAGCTTTATTTGGTGTTTTTCTGTTTTTCATTAACTTCTGTTCATCACTTTTGGTATAGAGTGTCAACAGTTTATACCCTTGTTTCTTCATGTCATATATGGTGGACATTTCAACACCATGCTCTCCTGTAGGACGTTTCATACTTACACCACTGTTCAATTTCTCCAGGTCTTTCTGTGCTATAGATAAACATAAACACTTCCTTTTTTTCTTATCACTGTTAGCTGTAGGGGTATCAGCAGGCCTTTTTTTTTTTTTCTTTTTTTGACATTTTCAAGAATATTTTTACACCCCAGAGCACAGAATAAGCAAAAAACAAGTGAGTAATGCACATAGGTCTTGGCCTTATGTGGGAACATCAGCAGGGAACCTGTGTGTCCAGCCTGTACAACACATGCCATTTTATACCCTTTGTGAATGTGCTTGCATGGGGGAGTCTGGGTATGATCGGAAAAGATATGCCAGCTCAAGAGGGCTAAGAGGGTCTTTTTTTCTCTTGGATATGCTGAGTAAACTGTGTGCTGTGCACTTGCATTTTGACTGTGAGCTGTCACAGAAGTCAGGTTTGGAATTTTCCACCTGTGGCGTCATGTTGGAGCTCATAAAGTTTTGGATATTGGAGCATTTTGGATTTCAGATTTTTGGATTATGGAGTTCAACCTGTATCTTGTCAAGCTTATTTCCTTTCATATTCAGAGTGTTTGGTCTTGTTTATTTTTTCCATATAAACTTAAGAATCAGCTTTCTTCATCCTACAAGTAGAAATCTTGTTGGAATTATTATGATGAAGACAATACATTCATACATTAACTTACTTACATGTTTTGAATCTTCCCATTCAAAAACATGATACGTTCTTTTACTTGTTGAAGTATACTATTGGAGCATTTAGAAATGTGTTAAAGGTCTCTCATGTTGGTTTTGCATATATCTTGTAAAGTTTATTTCTAGATGTCTTGTCTCTTTTTTGTTGATATTGTAAATGTGGTATTCTCTTGTGTTATGTTTTCTGATTGCTGTTTATATATGAAAAATACTTTATTTATTTATTTGAGATGGAGTCTTGCTTTGTTGTCTAGGCTGGAGTGCAGTGGCGCAATCTTGGCTCACTGCAACCTCTACCTCCCGGGTTCACTCGATTCTCCTGCCTCAGCCTCCCAAGTAGCTAGGACTACAGGCACGTGCCACCACACGTGGCTAATTTTTGTATTTTTAGTAGAAATGAGGTTTCACCATGTTGGCCAGGCTGGTCTTTAACTCCTGACCTCAGGTAATCCACTCGCCTCAGCCTCCCAATGTGCTGGGATTACAGGCACAAGCCACCGTGCCCGGCCTGAAAAATTCTTTAAAAGATCAGTTTGTTTGCGTAATTCTTTATTAAGTACTGTAGAGATTACCTAAGGAAAATGTGAAAAATATACTTTCTTCCTTAGCGACTAATATATAGGTTGAATATATAAAGCTTGTATGTTTGAAATTCTCAGACTACTTTATACTCATATTTAAATTATGCATTTCAGACTATCATTGGGAATTAATGATAAATCAGCATCAGTAGAATGAATGTATAAACTCAACATAGCAAAAGCCTTCCTGGATGAGGTAGGTTTTAAAGAAATACTTGAAAGATGGATAAAATACAGATGAGAGGAAATTGGATCTAGCACATTAATTCAGTGCAGGGGAATACTATGCAGGCTGTATTAAAGTGGAAAGCTGTCTGTCACACTACAAGTGAAAAAATAGGTTATACATGGAAGCATTCTGGTTTGTTTAACCAAAAAAAAAAAGGCTCATAGGAAAAATGTCTCAAAAAATGAGTATTCGAATGTTGACAGTGGTTATAGATTTCTAGGTGATTTCTTCTTTTGCCTATGTATTTTAATGGTGATTACTAGTTGTCCACCATAATCCATGCTCTCCTTCTTCTTGGCACATGGCTGCTCATCTTTACTACATTTTATTTCATTTTATTTTTTTACTACATTTCCCAGTTTACCTTGAGAATATGTGTTTGTGTTTTCTGCAATGGGTTGTGAAAAGAATTGGTATGTGACACTTTTTGGCCTGGATCTCAAGACATTGTGCCTTTCCTAGTAGTTGCTCTTTTCCTTTTATGCTGTTTTAATTGGAAGTACTCAGACCATTCAGATGATGACAGTGCCTTAGAGAATAGCAGAACCATGACTTGGAAAGTACCTGAATCTGGGAATGACTACAAGGAATGGGGAGCTGCTCCAACAAGCTGGACCATTTATGTTAAGATTGAAATTAAAGAGAAATAAACTTTTTTGTTTGTGAAGCCACAATATTTTGGAATCTCTTTTACTTCCATAGCCTTATTTACCCTAGCTAATACATCTGTATTTTCTTCATATATTATAGACATACATATTACTTTATAATTTAAAAGAAAGCTACTTTTCAAACAACTTGAGAACATACTATGCATATGATGCTTAAACTTGCTTTTCTTGTTTAATATAGTCTGAATATCTTGCCCATTTTGTTGAAATAAATGTTTTCTTTTGGAACAGTGTTAGATTTACAGAAAAGTTTTACAAATAATACATAGAGTTCTCATATACACCTCAGTTTCCGTTACCTCTTATGTTATCATTTTACTGTGATACATTTTGTTAACTAAACTCTAGACTTCATTTAGATTTCACCAGTTTCCACTAATGTCATTTTTCTGTTCCAGGATTCAATCCAGGATATCACATTACATTTACTTGTCATGTTTCCTTAGTCTTCTCTGTTCTCCTGATAGTTTCTTAGTCTTTCTTTATTTTTCATAACCTTGACATACTTCACTGTTCAGATATTTTATAGACTATTCCTTATATTGGGCTCATCTGATATCCTCCTCATGATTAGATTGGGTTGTGGGTTTTTGGAAAGAATATTTTAGAGGTAAAGTATACTTCACATCATATCATGGAGTACGTGATAGCTACATGCCATTAGTGATCTTCCTTGCTTGGTTAAGGTAATGTTGGTCAGGTTTCTCTACTGTGAAGTTACTATTCTTTCGTTTCCATATTTTCTTTTGAAAGCAGGATAAACTTAGGCCACTCTCAAAGCAGAGGAAGAAACACTCATTTTTAAATGCTAAATTTAATTTCATAGATGTCAGTCTTCATGTTCACCAGACCAACACTGAATACTTGGATTTTTATAAAAAACTTTCATCCTATGGACAGCTGAGCAGCCAGCATGGAATCAGGCTGGAATTTCCTCCTTTAGTTGCATGGAGTATAGCCTGCTGGTTGAGAACAAGAGAGGAAGAAATGAAATCAAAGAATATACCTGTGTCTCAACTCCAAAGCCCCAGTTTTTCTTTTGGTCATCTTGATTTGGAAATCAAAGCTAAATTCCTATCTTTAGAGACCTGAACATTTCTGATAGTATTAATGAGAAGAAGAGATATTGAGTACCCTTTATTGAGTTCCACTTGAGATCAGGACTCTGCAAGGCCTTCTACATGAATCATCCATTTAATCCTAAGAGGAAAGTACTACTATTATCTACATTTTACAAATGAGGAAACTGAGACTTAGATTTTGACCTGCTTAACACTTCCAACATGTAAGTGGTAGTATCTAGATCAAAATCGTCGTTTGCTTATTTTTGCCCTCTTACACATCACAGTACCACTAGTTCTACATCAATGAGAACAGTCTAGTTATCAGAGGAGTATGGTATTCGATAGAGGGATAAGGTAGCTATTTGGGAGTACTGAACAGATAGCATGGAGAGATAAAGGCCACTAATGCTAAGTGGTGAATGCAGATTTTCCAACTAGGGTTCTCCCTTTTCCAACCTGGATCTTGTGTGCTCTGTTTTCTACATGTTTTCTGTGCCCTAGTGCATACTTCCTGAAATATCTGAAGCAACCCATGAGAGACTGAACTCTTCTGGTCTCAGTTTGGCTCATCATTGCACAGCTCATGGCTGGATTATCAAGTCTGGCTTTGCTATTGGCCAGCTCATTCTGATGCCAGTGGCCTACTTTCTGCTAACTTAGAGTCTTGGTATGCCAACACATTGTAACTAATCCCTCCCTCAGAACTGCACTTGTTGTATTTTTTTCTGGGAGTAAGTTATGTGCAGATACAGTAGTTATATTAGCCAAGATTGACCTTTTTTTTTGGCTGAAGTAGTGTCCCATTTTATTAAAGATGTGATGCTGGACTTTCAAAAAAATGGCATTTTTAGAGATTGTATGGAGCCACTTAACAGTGAAACTTTTGAACATTTTATTAACTGAGGCAGTACACACTTTTCAGTGAACTAAATTCTTTGACAAACAGTGAGATTCTGGCATTTATGGAAAACTTTTAGTTTAACTCCCACAATTAGATGAGGTAATTGGGGATGGAGTAACTGACAGTTTTGTTGTCACCATCAAATCAACTCAAAACATCTTGGATATTGCATGGCATCTTACAAACAGGATAAAAAGACAGCCCTAACCTGGAGAGACCTGCTTGGGAAGGTTGTTGATAAGATGGTGCATTGAGGGATGAAAACAGGGATTTTTTTTTATTTAGGAGAAACAAACATTATTTTCTGTCTGATAATTATGACCACAGTAATACATTTGTACTGTAGGTGAAGTGGCCCATTGCTGCCATATGTGTGCACCTTCCTCAATACCCATTTGTACTTCACAGAAATTGAAAGAGATTTTTAAAAAGAAATTAAATTGCATATAATACATGTGGATCACTCTTAACTCTTTTTAATGGCTATGTAGCATTTTGTCATAGGAACATACCACAGTTTACTTAAATGATGGATATTTAGGTCATTTCAGATTTTTAGTTCTTCAAATATTTAACTCTTTCTTCCCTCTTTCAGTTCCTTATTTTATTGAGAAAATAGAAGCAGTCAGAAAAGAATTACCTCCCTCTTTTCCCACAATTTATTCACTCAAGGATATGATAGTGAACAAACGAAACAAAAATCTGTGCCCTCAAAGTGCTTATATGCTAAAGGAGGGAGATAGACAATAAACAAGGTGTTTAAAAAGTAAAGTATGTTGTATATTAGATTGGCGATAAATACTGAGGAGAAAAAGTAGGGAAGGAGCATAGTATAGTAAGTGTTGGGGGGTGGAGTTTGTAGTTTTAAAGGCAAGGAGAGATTCACTGAAGTTGACAATTGAGTAAATAACTGAAGGAGGTAAGGGAACAAATCACGTAAATATTTGTAAACAGAGGCAACAGCAAATGCGAGTGCCATGAAGCTGAGTGAGGCCTGCTGTCTGAGTTCTGTCACCCTACATCCACTTGCATCATATATTCTACCTTTTCCCTGTGATTATAACAAGTGAGTTGTCCCTGCCAAGGCTAACCCCGTCCACTTGCACATGAAATCTGCTTCCCTCTGTCATATAGGACTGTGATCCTGCTGTCATGCCCTCTTACCTGTGTCACATTTTCTCTCTAGTTGGTTCCCATGAGGTTGCAAACATGCAGCAATATCACCCATCTTTAAAAAATGAACATGAAAGAAAAACAAAACAACAGAGTCCCTTGGCCCTCATTCCCTCTTCTCCCCAGCTACTGTTTTATTTCTTTGTTCGCCTTCACAACAAAGCTAAAAAGAGGTTGTCTCCACTTCTTCACATTCTATTCCTTTTAAAAACCTACTCCAGTGAGGTTTTGCTTCCAAAAGAGCATTTTAAAATGCCCTTGTTTATGTCACCAGTGACCTCTATGTTGCCAGTTGCTCCTTTTCCATCATTTTCTCTGATAAAGTATTAGCAAATCATGGGTTTTTTTTTTGTTTGTTTGTTTATTATTTGTTTTGCCATACTAGAATGTAAGATCCAAGACCATAGGTACAGGGGTGCTCTTCAATATTTGTTGAATGAGTGAGTGAATGATAATACCAGCCTCCTTGTACATACCTTATATGTACCATTGTCCTCTTGCCTGATTTGTTTTCCTTTGAGATAAATACCTAAAAGTACTAAAATGATAATTTCCTAAAAGTACTGAGTCAAAGGGTGTGTGCATTTTTAAATGCTTTTATCAATTGCTACTAAGCAACCTCTTTAACCAAAACATGCAGTTAGGATTTGTTTGTTTTTAAAACTTTGGTATTTATCATGGACACTTCTTAAAACAGATGATTTTACTACTTTTGATTTCTATCTTTTCCCAGACTGCCAGGATCAAATGATGTATGCAGAAATTCCAGTGTAACTTGTATTTTCATACTTGAATATTCAGTTAGGGCCAGGTAGGCCAGTAGAAAAGGGTTCTCCTCAAGTTTTGTGTCCACAGGACAGTGAAGACTTAGAATGTCATTGAAGCTGCATGACTGTCTTTAGGAAAAAAGGTTTTAGCCATTATACTGCATCCTGCTGTCTTATCTGAGGAATAACACATTTGCTAGAGGTGCTTTCCTTTAGATTGCTGCCCCAGTCAAAGGTCAAGTATTGTGGTAACTACACTTTTGCTATATTGATTGAAGAAATAGAGCACTAACACACATACAACAAATTTGTACTCAGATTATATGCCTGGATTTCTGGTGCTGTACTTAAAGCTAAGGAGTCTGGTTTTACTTATCCGTTCCCAGCATTTTGTAGTCAAAATGCGGATAAAGCTATTGATAAGAATAGAAATGGATACATTTGTTTTCTAATTGTCTCAGTATTAGACTGAAGGTAAAATATTAATAGTTGCCCACATAAATATATTTATAACAAACTTTTATTATCGAATCTTTAGATTTTTTTAACCTTCATTGAGAAAAATGTTTCTGCTAATGTTAATTAGCTAGTAACTGCTGTTTTCAGTGTGCTTCAATTACAGTATGTTGCTTGATTATATGTTATAAAATAAACTTAAGGTTGCCCTAGGCTGTTAGACTCAGTAGTTTATGTTAGCTTACAACCTAGAAGTAGATTTCTTATAGATTTGTGAGGAAAGGAGAAAAGTAAAAATTAAGCTCTATCAAGATATTTTTCTATTTTATTATGCTTTCTCATTAAATTACTCTCTTTCTATTTCTGGTTCTCATTATGTGAGTTGCAAGTGAAAAGTTGCCAGTCCAGAATGTTTCAGAAACATGGAGCGTTTCAATGATAGCTATCACTACTGTCTAATAATTGATAGCAAACATTTATTAAATGCTTACAATGTCAGATGTCAAACCCTAAGGTCTGGGTTAGTAAAATTCATAATATATCTGTCCTTAAGAAGTTCAAAGCCCAGTGGAACAATTAAGACAAATGATGAAATTCTTTACAATTCAGATTTAGTCAGTAAGTAAAATGTTAGTAAATCTGCTTTGTAAGGAGCATGTAGTTTTAGGAAATTTATTATAATATTGTTACCCAGTAGATATGTCTAAAAACCTTTATATGTTTATCCCACATGAACCTTTTTCTGTCTTTCAGATAATTCAGCAAAAATATTTATAGGTTCCATAACTGTTGATATTGAAGAGTTTTTTAAAGAAGTATTCCTGAGTTAATATAAGGTTCCCATAAATCAGCCTTTAGTGTAACAAATATATATATTTGAATATCTAGCATATGGACATGAAGTTTTGAATATTTAATAAACTGAAGTCAGTATACTATACTGAGTACTTATGCGTAACTATTTTCAAACGTTTCTATTTCTTTAAACTTTAATGTATTGTACAATAGCCAGTCATTTCTCACAGTTTGTCAAACTGTAACCATAAAGTTACACTTTAGGAATTTAGTTTTTAAGTTTTTTTTTTTTCTTTTTTCTTTTCATGGTAATGTTTTATCCTGGATATGTGTAAAATAAACTACTTACAGTTAAAAAATACATACACTCCTGTGCATATAATTTTCTGCCCATTCATTATCCTTTTAACTTAAGCATTATCTTTGGTTAAAATCGCTACTCACATTTGCTTTTTAAAATACCTAATGTAGTTTTAATATAAGTCATATAACTCAGATCATAAACTAAACCAATACAAAATAAGACAAGAAATGGATAAGATATGGCATCTTTCTTGCTATACTCATTCCTTTCTGGTGGAAGTGGAACTTTTGAAAATAAAAGGTAATACTGTTTAGGAGCAAAGTTTTAATTTTGTTCTTATTGAAATAATTGATAAATTGCTTATTTCTTTGTAAATTTGTACTTAGTTTCAGAAGTCAGGAGTTTATCAAGTTTGTACAAGTTTTTTGGAACTAGTTTTACAACATAAAATAATTTTGCCTACTTCTCATTTTGTGATTAGACATTTAAACCAAATATAAAGCTTAGGTTAAAGACGTTGAATAGAACATAGCATATATACTATATATGTGATTTGAAATGTACTTTGTTCATAGGCCCATATAAAGACAGTTTAAGTTAGCTGGCCTAATGTATGCAGAAAGTAATAACAATTTGATCATATCAAGTGTATGTTTGTCTTAAGGAAGTAGAGTATGTTTACTGTATTTTTTCTTGCTCATGAATTAATTAAATTTCTATTTTACTTTTCTAGATCCACCAGTTCCACCAGGCTTTGAAACTGGTGATTATTTATAGTGTTCCTTTGTGGAAGGAGTGGATTTATAAATTAAAATTGTCTTGTTTTACCAGTGTTTATTTTGATTTAGTTTATTCATAAAATTAGTTTAGTTCTTCCCAGAGAGCTGTGTTTTGATTTAATTAATAAATAGAAATTAGGTGTTTTTAACTTTTGCATAGGCTTATATAATATGCTACCAAACATCTACAATAAATACTGAAATAAATACCTGTATTTGGCTAATACCTATAATATATACTGAATGTTAATGAAATTATTACATAGCATTGAATCTTTAGGTGTAAAAAGAGTTTGGATAAATTAGCTGTAGTTTAGTAGCAATTTGAAATGTACAGCTTTTTTATGTGGTTTAATTCAATATTTTAAAAATAGGGCTAGTATATTTTGAAATCACTAGAGAATTAGTTGAATTGGGGAAAAGTCAACAACTTTTTGTAAATTAAGTTTTTTTGAGATCTATTCTTTCCTTTTAATTGATATTAATTTCCTGAGTTGATATTAATTTTCTGATTAATCATTTTAGGTTGTGTCTGAAAAAATTTTAAGAAATCCAAATGTATTTGATTTTATTAAGCTGGCTGACTTTGTCAAAAGTCTGGAAAAAATTTAAGAAATTCAAATGTACTTGATTTTATTAAGCTGGCTGACTTTGTCAACAGTCTGAAAAAAATTTAAGAAATCCAAATGTACTTGATTTTATTAAGCTAGCTGACTTTGTCAAAAGTCCATTGCTATTTGCTTAAGGTTTCTAGCTTTTGCAGCAGAGGATAATAGTGCTCTTAAATTGGATTTATGCTAACTTTTAAGAAACATATTTGTTCCAAGCAGTCTAAGAAGTGCAGAGATCCATGTCAATATTCAGAATTCATATTTTCCTTGAACAGAAGGTTGTGATAAAATGGTACATGGTGTGTTTTCATTGCCTGTTGAAAGACTTTCTTGCAGTTAAAATAAGCATTTTGATGGTGGTTGAATTAAGAGTTTTTGTCAGTCTCTTCTCATCATGGATGATTAGACTAAAACGTCTGCTTGTCTTGACTTGAGATCACCACAGCTTCAGATAACATGCTTTGTGATTGAAGGTCGAAATATTTTGAATTCTAATAGGCTGCCAGATGAATTGCTTGAAATAGACTGTAAAATTTCAAGGCTTCCTTTTCCATCTGCTGTGAAAAGAACCATTGGGAATGGTTGAGCTTGATGATCATAGAATTACTGGATGGTGATTCTAAAACCCTCAAAGGGAAGTTGCTATGGAGATCTAGTTCCAAACTGTGAAATGATTCACCTTTGAAAGGCTGCAGGGTCTGAGAAGCTGAACACATCATTGTTCAGGTGGTCATTGGTTAGGAAATTGCTGGTGCCTGTGTAATCAGCACTCCTGTGGTAGTTAACGATCTAAAAAGGTTTGTTCTGAATGATGTGGGACAACAGCAATGTGCATAAGATGGCTTCTCTCAATCATGGTTTGCTCAGCCTGGTGCTTGTAAAAATACAGCAAACTAAATAGCACAGAAATGAATTGCTTTATTGAGGGAATCTTTTGAAAACAAAATTTTGAATTGATGAGTTTAGCATCTAAAATAAAATGGTTCTTTTTGAAAATAAAGTTTTTGCAGAAACATGCATTGTTTTCTTTATTTTAATTCATCCTCATACCTCCCCCTTTTTGTGATAAAAAGCTCTTTGTCTTTCTAGGTGTAAGACCCTTACCATGATGAAATGTTTAGCTTTTAATATCCTAGAGTACTATTTCAAGAGCCTTCTTGCATAAGCACAGGGGCACCTGAGAAGGAGTTTAGAAAAGCCCCTAGTCATTGAGAATGAGTCTAGGAAATCCCTAAATCATTAGAAGTAGAAAGTAATTAATCCACTTATAGCAAATTGTTTCCCCTCAAATTGTTTTTTATTTGCCTATTTGTGACATGTATTTTAAATTGATATCTTTTCCAATTTTTGTTTTATTAAATCAACTTTCGTTTTTATTTCTGGAAACCTGAGGCCAAAATAATTTTTGAAATTCATTTAACAGCAAATTATTATAAACTGCTATTCTCCCATATTAAGATTTCAAAATAGGTAAAATTCAATCTTAGTTAATTTCCTATCAGCCTATAATGGTGAACTTTAGTAATCAAGTATGAAATCTTATCAAAAATAATGTATGTATATCAAGTTTGTCTGTATGGTGTTTTCTCCAGACAACATTAAGGTAAAATATACATGTAACAAAAATCATATATTCTTAGTGTACAGTTTGATGAAGTTTATTGTACACAGTTGTAGATCTACTATCACAGTCAAAATACACAATGTTTCAATCATCCTAAAATGTTTCTTTGTGTCCTTTTGCAGTTGATCCTCTCCCCTAACCCTTATCCTTAAGTACTCACTGATCTGCTTTCTATTGTTGCATTTTTATTATATTTAAAATTTCATGTAGTATCATGTAGTATATAGTTTTTTCTGTTTGACCCTTTTTAAACCTAGCATAATGTTTTTGATATTCATTCATATTGTGTACATTAATACTTTCTTATTACTATGTAGCCATTAATATTATCAGTTTGCTTGTCCATTCATTAACTGGTGGACATTTGAATTGTTTCCAGCTTTTATTGTTATGAATTATTTGTGTAGAAATGTTTGTATGGATATATGTTTCTATTTCTTTTGGGTAAATATCTAGAAATGGGATTGCTGAAGTGTATGGTAACTGTATGTTTAGCTTTATAAAATACTGCCATACTGTTTTCCAAAGTGACGGTAACATTTTGATTTCTCACCAGCAATATGAGTTCCAGTTCCTCCGCATCCTTTCTAACACTTGATATTGTCAATTGTTTCTAGTTTAGGCGTTATAGAGAATACTTCATTGTGGCTGTCATTTTTATTTTCCAGCCTATTAGTGATGACAATCTTTTCATTTGCTTACTTCCAAACTGTATATCTTCTTCGGTGAAGTGTCTGTTTAAATCTTTTGTCCATTTTTAATTGGATTGTTTGTCTTATTTTGAGTGGAAAGAGTTCTTTACATATTCTAGATACAAATTCTTTGTCAAGTATATATTATATGAAATTTTCTCCTAGTCTGTGGCTGGCTTTTTTTTTTTTTTTTTTTAATTATGTCTTTCAAAGAACAAAATTTTTCATTAGGATGTTCATTTTATCAGTTGATTTTCTCTGATATTTGTGTTTTTTGTGTCTGGTTCAGAAGTCTTTACCCAGCGCAGTGTTACAGATATTTTCTTTTGTTAAAGTTTAATATTAAATAACTTTAGCTCTTACATTCAGGCCTATCATCTTTCTAGTTAATTTTGCATATGGCATGGGGTAAGGTGTTAATTTTCTTCCATAGAGATGCATAGTTTTTCCAGAATCATTTGTTGAATATTTTTTCTCTCACTGAATTAACTTGGCACCTTGTCAAAAATCAAATCACTGTTTTAGGAGGTCAAATGCAGGTCAGTTTATGCACTCTATTCTGTTCCATTGATCTATTTGCTTTGGCAATACTATACTGTCTTGATTACTATAGCTTTAGAGTAAGTCTTAAAATTAGATAGTGTAGGTCTTCTGACCCTTTCCCTATTTTTAAGATTTCTTTAGCTTTTCTAGTTCCTTTGCAGTTCTGTATAAATTTAAGAACCTGAAAAAAAAGCTTGATGGAATTTTTTGATTTTTGACTTTGTATTGAAACTGTCAGTGGAGACTACCAATCCATGAAGGTGATAAATTTTTAAATTTATTTGGGTCTCTTCTCAACAGTATTTGATAGGTTACAGAGTATAAATCTTATACGTATTTTGTTCATTTTATCCCTAGGTATTTAATATTTTTCTGCTATTATAAGTGATATTATAGGTTAGTTTTAGAAGCCCTTAATCAGGTTGAAGTAGTTATCCATTATTCCTAGTTTGCTGAGAGTTTTTATCCTGAATAGGTGTTGAATTTTGTCAAATGAATTTCTTTTATCTATTGGAATGATCTGGTTTTTCCTTTTTATTCTATTAATATGGCAAATTACATAGACTGATTTTTGAATGGTAAGCTTTTGTTATTCCCAAGATGAACTCACTCTATCATTATAAATAAACCTGTGTGCTTTTGAATTTGATTTGCTAAAAATGTTTTAAAGGATTTTTACATCTGTATTAATGAGGGATTATTGTTTCTGTGGTTTTCTTTTATTGTAATTTTTGTCAGAATTTGATACCAGGGTAATATGAACCTTGTAAAATCACTTGTGAAGTATTTTCTCTTTGATTTCCTGGAAGAATTTATGGAGGATTCATGTTATTTCTCCCCTAAATGCTTGATAAAATTTACCATTAAAGCCATCTAGGCATGGAGTTTTATTTTTTATTTTTATTTTGTTTTTGTGGGAAGGTTTTTATTTCAGATTCAATTTCTTGAACCGATGTAGGACTATTCTTATTTTCTATTTCTTCTTAGTTCAGTTTTGGTAATTTTTGTCTTTCTAGCATTTTGATTACTTCATTTAAGCTGTCAAATTTATTGGGCATAAAATTATTAATATTCTCATTATATGTTTAATGACTTAGGACCTATAATGTCTCCTCTTTCCTTCGTGATGTTAGAATGAAGTGTAATTTTTGTCTTTCTTTTTGATTAGTCTATCTAGAGGCTTATCAATTTTATTGAGCTTTTTAAAGGACTGTGGGTTTCACTGATTTTTTTTTTCTTTGTTCATTTCCTATTTCACCAGTTTATTCTCATATCTTTTGTTATTTCCTTCTTTCTACCTATTTGGGTATTTTAAAATTACTTAAGACCTTTTTTTAAATAGGTGCTTGCAGGTTGTTGACTTATAAAAAAATCAAGTTGTAAATTTTTATCACAGATTTCAAATGAAGTTCTTAAAAATCTTAACTTGAACAAATATAAAACAATTTAAAAACCTTTCTTTAAAGGCAGATTGAGAAAAAAACAGGCTTAAAAATATGTTTGTTATTAACAGAAAGAAACATATTTAGGTAAAAGTAATAAAAACCTCACGCTGCATAGGTAATGCAAATAGTTCTAGTTATCTGATCGTTGGACTAAAAGCAAGTACTTAAGGTCTTCAGCTCCAATCTTTTGTTCATTTCTTATTGCTGGAATTTTATATTCATTTCTTCTTGTTAGATGACTAAACAGGATGATGGTAGATAGTAGATAGCCTTATCTGCTGGCGATCTGACGTTTTCCACCACTTTGCCATCTTGTGGTTTAGAGTTGTGTTAGTCCATTTTTGCGTTGCTATAAAGAAATACCTGAAGCTGGGTAATTTATAAACAAAGTAAGTTTATTTTGGCTTATGGTTCTGCAGGTCCTACAGGAAGCATGCCACCAGCATCTGCTTCTGGTGAGGCCTCGGAGCTTTGCTTGCAGAAGGCAAAGGGGGAGGCGGCATGTCACATGGCTAGAGAGGGAACAAGTTGAGATGGAGCAAGAGAGAGTGCCACTCTTTTTTGAACAACCAGACCGCACTCAACTCAGAGCAAGAACTCCTTATGGTGAGGACAGCACCAAGTCTTTCATGAGGGATCTGCCCCCATGACCCAAGCATGTACCACCAGACCCCACCTCCAACACTGGAGATTACATTTCAACATGAGATTTGAAGGAGACAGAACAAGCAAACCATATCAAGAGTTTTCAGGTTGTCTGCACTGATACTTGAAGTTGTAGTGGCACTGTTGCTGAGGTGTCTGCTGACCTTGGGTATCATCTCCTTGATTTTTCCTTATCCTCTTCACTTCTGTCCTCTCTAGACTACCTTTGGCAGAGGGTCCCTGAAGAATCATGGTCTGTCTCTCCGATACCTACTCTGCCCCACTGGCCTGCCTTGTTCTGTTGCCCACTGGTTGTGGGTACCCTCCAGCACTTCTCCCCCAGTGTAGGGTCTCCGCATTGGGAGGTAGGAAGGTGGGAACTTTTCCTTCCCTAGGCCCTGCGTGTTGGGCCTGGCCTTAGGGAGCACTCTTTTCCCTGGTTCTTTTTGCCACTCTCACTATTATGGTAATTCTGCTGGCAGTTGCCTGGAGGACCCCTAGGAGGTAGATAGGGACTTATAAAGATACAGTCCCCTGCATATTTACTGCCTTGAACTGCAACTCCACCAGGGCCTGCGGTGCTGGCTGCCTCTGCATTCTTTTCTCCTTCAATAACATCAAACTCCACATCTCTCCAGCTCCGCCACTGCCAAGCTAGTTCTTGGGGTTATTCTTTATGGCAGTATGGTGTAGAAATACATCTCACTTGGTGTCATTCCTGTTGATGAATCCGTATCCGTTTCTTACATTGAACCGTTTTACTGTTCCCAAACCTTTCGTAGTGATGACCTTCTTGTCCCTGCTGGTCTATATGAGACCGACTGGGCTCCCGCTCCCCGCTGCCTCTGGTGCTGGGCTGGCTGTTGACAGCGCCAAGGGTGGGGGGAGGGGGGCGCCGGCGGCTGCTGGGTCTCCCCAGTGGTTGCGGAGGTGGTGAGTGGGCCTGCACTGGCTGCAGCTCCTCCCATGTGAAGCCCTGAAGGCTGTGATGGGTGGGGGCTGCCCAGGACTCTCTGGAGTCCACTGTCCTCTCCTGCTGCCCATCAAACGCCTGTTTGGTTCTAATTTACTTTTTCTTTCTCCAATTTGTTAGGGTGAGAACTCAGATTATTAATTTTGGAGGTTCTTTTCTAATATGATTATTTAAAGTTACAAACTTCTCTCTAAGCACTGCTTTAGCTGCATCCCACATACGTTGATAGGTTATATTTTTATTATCCCTTAGTTTAAAGTATTTCCTTATTTTTCTTGTGACTTCTTTGATCCGTTGATTGTTAAAACGTTTGTGTATTTCCAAGTATTTGGAGCTTTCCTAGCATTCTTACTGTTATTGATTTCTAATTTAATTTTTTTGTAGTTAGGGATCATCCTCTGTGTGATTTCAGTTCTTTTAAATTTGGGACTTGTTTTTTGGCTATGCATAGTCTGGGCCAAATGAACTACATGCTTTTGAAAAGAACGTGTTTTGTTATTATTGAATGTAATGTTCTATAAATATTTTGTTCAAGACGATTAATAGCATTGTTCATATCTTCTGCGTTTTTACTGATTTTTTCATCTAGTTTCATCAATTTAGTTAAGAGAAGGGTATTAAGATCTCCAGTTCTGATTGTAGAATTGTTCATTTCATCTTTACTTCTGTTAATTTTGGCTTCCTGTAATTTGAAGCTGTTATTAGGCACATATACATTATGTGTATATTATGCCTTATGTGAATATTATGCCTTTTGGATGAATTTACTTTTTTTTTCATTAAAAAATATGCGGTACTTTTTATTTTAAAATCAATTTAATCTGATATTAATACAGCTACTATAGCCGTCTTATACTTACTGTCTTCCATCCATTTACTTTCAACCTATCCCTGTTGGTTTGTTTGGAGACAGAATCTTGTGCTGTTATACAGGCTAGGGTGCAGTGCCACAGTCACAGTTCACTGCAACCTCAAACTTCTGGGCTCAGGCAATCCTCCCACTTCAGCCTCTCAAGTAAGTAGGATTGCAGGCTCATGTCACCATGCCTGGCTAATTTTTTAGTTTTAAGTTTTTGTAGACATGGGAGCTTGCTATGTTGCCTAGGCTGGTCTTGAACTCCTGGCCTCAGGCAATTCTTCTGTCTCAGCCTCCCAAAAGTGTTGGGATTACTAGGGTGAGCCATTGTGCTTGCCATGTCTTTATATTAAAATGTATCTCTTATACAGAACATATGATTGTGTTCTATTTTATTATCAATTCTGATAGTAAACACCTTTTAAAGTGCTTATTCCATTGCCTAATGGACTTTATAGGTTTGGATTTGTAAATTTTTATTTGTGTTTTATTTGTTGCTTCTGTGGTTTGTTCCTCTGTTTCTCTACTTTTTTTTTTTTTTTGATTATTTGAGTATTTCTTAGGATTTTATTTTAACATTCATCTTCGATTCCAACTAGATTTCACTTTTTTTAAGTGATTGCTCTAGTGATTAAAATATACATCCTTAACTTTTCAGTTTGTTTACAGATGCCTTTTAGTTTTTTTTATAGTTTACAGTTTATATTGTATCACTTCATGTAAAATATAGAAAACTTGAAAGTTTATAATCCCATATTCCTTCCCTGTCTTTTATGCCATAGTTGTGTGTAATACTTTACGCATATTGTAAATCCCACAATTTAAAAAATTGAGATAAAATTTACATTACCTAAAATTAACCATTTAAAAATGTACATTTCGGTGGCATTTAGTATATCATAAATGACTTTTGTTTAAACATATTTGTATTATGAGGAAACCATGAAAAGAAAAAACAAAAACCCTTTTGCACTTACTTAGATATTTGCCATTTTTGATGCTTTTCTTTTCTTTCTGAGAATCTGAGGTTCTACTTATCATTTCTTTTAACTTTGAAGACCTTTTTATAGCATTAATTGTAGCACAGGGCTGTTGGCAATGAATTATCTTAGTTTTCTTTCATCTGAAAATGTTTTTATTACAAGATTCATTCTTTAAGAATATTTTTGCTGTATATAAAATTCTTGGTTGACAGGTTTAATTTTTTTCTGCTCTTTAAAAATATTGTTGCACTCTCTTCTGTCCTTAATTTCTAATGAAAAAATCAGTGATTAATTGAAACTTTTTTTTGCTTCTTTCAAGAATTGCTCTTTACCTTTGACATTTATGTCATACCTCTGCTATTGTATGTCTTAGCATTGCACTTCAATTTATAAATTGCTTTCAATAAATTGTGTAAATTTTTATTCATTAATTCTTCCAATTTTTTTTCTCCCCATCTCTTTCCCCTCTCCTTCTAGGACTTTAATTATATGCATGTTGGGGCTGGGCGCAGTGGCTTACATCTGTAATCCCAGTACTTTGGGAGGCCGAGGCAGGCAGATCACGAGGTCAGGAGTTCGAGACCAACCTGGCCAACATGGCAATACCCCATCTCTACTAAAGATACAAAAAATTAGCTGGGCATGATGTTGCATGCCTGTAATCCCAGCTACTTGGGAGGCTGAGCCAGGAGAATCACTTGAACCTGGGAGGCGGAGGTCGCAGCGAGCTGAGATTGCGCCATTGCACTCCAGCCTGGGCTACAGGGCGAGACTCTGTCTCAAAAAAAAAGAAAAATTATATGCATGTTGGACCATTTTATATTATCTAGTAGGTCCCTGAGGCTCTGTTCATTTTTATTCTGTCTTCTGTGTGTTCAAATTAGTTTCTGTTGATTTATCTTTGATGTATTCTTTTCCTCAGTCATCTTAATTTGGCTGTTATATCGATAGATAGATAGATAGATAGACAGATAGATAGATAGATAGATAGACATATTGTGTTTATCAGTTCTAAATTTGCCTCCCTTCCTCCCTGCCCTCCTTTCTTCTTCTCTTCTTCCTTCTCTCCTGCCATTTCTATTTCTCTGCTGGGAGTGCCTATCTCCCAATTCATTGTGTGCATAATTTACTTTTATTTATTGAAGATAGTTTTAATAGGCACTTAACATTTTTTCTCAGCTACTTCCACCATCTGGATCATCTCAAATTCAATCTCACTTGTTTTCTGATAGCATTATGCTTGATTTTTCTTAGGTAATTTTGGATTGTATCCTGGACGTTATGAATGTTACGTTTTGGTGATTCTAGGTTCCAGTTTTTCTGTCATATGTGTAGGGGGTTTGTTTTGTTTTTTGGTTTTGTATTAGTAGACAGTTTGAACTACAATCTCTATTTCTTAGATGGCAGCTCCAGTCTCACTTCACTTGGTCTTTAGCTGATCTGCTTTGAGTCTGCCCACCTCTTTGATTGAGTTCTGGTATCAAAGAGGTGAGTAGACTGAGGGGATTTCATCTATTTTTCCTGTCTCTTTCTCTTCTCTTTGCATTCTTCCATTGCTACAGTTTCCCTAGCTTTGGTTTTCTGCTTCTCCAGGACAGAAAGACTAATTTATCTGTAGCTTGCCCTGTGTTGACAATACTTGGTTGCAAGCTAAAAGCCTTGAAAAGATGAATTTCCTTCATATAACTCCCCTTCTTTGAGCAGGTACTCCTAACCAGTCTTTCTGATTTCCTTTGCTCTCCAGTGCCTTTAGGTAGCTGCTTTTTGTATCTTGTCTGTGTTTTATAGTGTTTTTCCCCACCAGGGTGGTCAGTGATAGTTTTCCAGTGAGATCTTACTGTGCCATTATTGAAAATGAAAGCCCTTGGTTGGAATTTTAGGCTACCTAATAAGTCAGTAGCACTTCTTATCAGTTTTATACACCAGTACTTTACTTCCTATAGTGATAGCCTGCATACTAAGACAGTGGGTTTTGAACCTTAAGGAAAAAATATTGTGATTTATAGTTAATTTTAACTTACTACCAGGTATAATAATCTTATATTGATTATTACACACTATTTAATCTTTAGTATTAATTTATTACCATCATACCTTAATTACTATGTAATACAGTTTTACCACGTGAGTAACTGAAAATTATAAGGATTATATATATATACACACACACACACACACACACACATATATATATATATTTTTTTTTTTTTTTGGGAGGGGGATGAAGTTTTGCTCTTGTCGCCCAGGCTGGAGTAAAATGGTGCAATTTCGGCTCACTGCAGCCTCTGCCTTGCAGGTTCAAGCGATTCTCCTTCCTCAGCCTCCCAAGTAGCTGGGATTACAGGCGTGCACTACCATGCCCAGCTAATTTTTGAATTTTTAGTAGAGACAGGGTTTCACCATGTTGGTCAGGCTGGTCTTGAACTCCTGACCTCAAGTGATCCACCCACCCCGGCCTCCCAAAGTGTTGGGATTACAGGCGTGAGCCACCACTCCTGGCCTAAGGATTGTATTTCTATAAATTCTGAATTGACTTGTGCCAGAGTCCTATTTCTCATGTAGCCTTTGAGGATGAATTGAAGAAGATGTAAAAGATTCAGTCCAGTATGATAGTGACTAAATTGTAACTAGTTTATATTTACTGATGTCTAATGGGGCACTTTTTTTTTTTTTTTTTTTTTTTTTTTCTGGGGATAGGCTAAATGTTGTGTTGGCTTGTGGGTTCTTTCCCTCTCTTCTTTTTCAGTTTACTCAAAATTTCCTTAAGACATAATTGTTGACTTCTAATGTTAGTTAATTTTTATCTTGCGTAACAATTATTATGACACGATTATAAAAGAAGATATTAAGTGAATTCTTAACTAAATGGGGGTTATAGGAGAAAGGAGGGGAACTTTAAAATATGTTTCCCATAAAGAAGGCCCTTATTAAATTCCCCTAAAGAAGTTAGTACAGTCTTTCAGCAGGGTAATTTGGGGCCATAAAGTGGAGTAGTAGTTGGGTAAATCAACAGTATAAGAAATATACTGCCGCATTTTTGTGCCCCCATACTTTAAAGATAATAGTTATGATTTTCACTTAGATAAATTTTGTGGACATCTGTGTTATTACAGAACACAATTTTGTAGATATTTAAAATCATATAAATGGCAATACTTAGCAAAATGACGAAAGGAAGCACTATTGCACGGTGCTATGGTAGTAATAGAAATGACTTTCCTCTAGGAAATCAGAGACCCATTCAAGTAAACATTTACCTAGATCTATGATACACCGAAGGAATTTGAATTGGCTGCCAATCTTTGTTGTTGTTGCTGTTGAGAGTTCATGTTCAGATCATGTTTCCCAAGTATGTGAACCAGTACTGCGACTCCCACAGTTGGGTTTCTAAGGAGAGCTTCCTTGTCTTCTTGTATCTGCTTGCTCAAATCTGATATCTGTTCTGTCTAAGAAACTCAGTCTGTCTAAGAAACTGCTTCTCAGAGGCCCTGTCATATTTTCTTCCTGTGCAGGAGGTAAATTTTGGTGCCACTTGTAAATAATTTGGCTTATTTTTAGTATGTGAATTGGAATGTTCTGAATTAGGTCAAAAATTAAATGTTCAACAGTTAGCTACAAATTTATCAGATACTATCTTCTGATAAGTAATAGGAGGTGACATTTGAGGTCTTTTTTTTGAAATGGAGTCTCACTCTGTTGCCCAGGCTGGAGTACAGTGACACGATCTCTGCTCACTGTGACCTCTGCCTTCTGGGTTCAAGCAATTCTCCTGCCTCAGCCTCCCAAGTAGCTGGAGGCTACAGGCGCATGCCACCACGCCCAGTTAATTTTTTTATATTTTTTGGTGGAGATGGGGTTTCACCATGTTGCCCAGACTGGTCTCAAACTCCTGACCTCAACTGATGAGCCTGCCTCAGGCTCTCAGAGTGTTGGGATTACAGGCATGAGCCACTGCACCCAGCCTGACATTTGAGTTATGAATGGTAAATCATTTGCTAGACAATGAATAGAGGAACGGCATTCTCATTCGTTTTTTTTTTTTTTTTTGAGATGGAGTCTTGCTCTGTCTCCCAGGCTGGAGTACAGTGGCGCATCTCGGCTCACTGCAAGCTCGGCCTCCCGGGTTCACGCCATTCTCCTGCCTCAGCCTCCCGGGTAGCTGGGACTACAGGCGCCCACCACTGTGCCCAGCTAATTTTTTGTATTTTTAGTAGAGATGGTGTTTCACCGTGTTAGCCAGGATGGTCTTGATCTCCTGACCTCGTGATCCGCCCGCCTCAGCCTCCCAAAGTGCTGGGATTATAGGCATGAGCCACCGTGCCCAGCCAGCATTCTCATTCTTGTAAAGTGTGTTTCTTTTTGTCTTTGTTACTGAAATTATTTAATTTGACAAGCTAATCCAGTCCTTTGATAGGTGATACGCTTGCATATGATAAATGCTTGAACATTATTTAAACAAATTATTTTATGTTTAAGAAAGAAAACTTAAACTGGATAGAATTTGGTTAGATGGAAGGGAACAAGAATTTCTTTGGCATGGACTCTCCAGCAAAGGTGGGAATAGGATCAGCATTTGTTCTATACTTTCTTTGTGTCAGAAATTTTGTGTCACAATTTTTTTTCAGTACATATTATCAGTGTT
Organism: Theropithecus gelada; assembly: GCF_003255815.1. Classification (NCBI taxonomy): domain Eukaryota; kingdom Metazoa; phylum Chordata; class Mammalia; order Primates; family Cercopithecidae; genus Theropithecus; species Theropithecus gelada. The sequence continues at coordinate 50,537,461 of NC_037680.1, read as the reverse complement.
TGGAAATGAAAAAACCTTTGAAAAAGATTGTTGGCTATGTGACCTTGGGCAAGTTAATGGCCGAACTCACAATTTCTGAAGACAGGACTGTTGTTGGCCTGAACATACCCTTTCTTTCACCTCTTATGTCAGTTGGATGTATTTTCCTTAGACATATTTGTTTTCTGAATATACCTTGTGCATTTCACCGTTATTTTTTCTGTATCCCATTTTAAATATGGGACAGTAGATACTCATTATTACAATGTTTTATTTATGGTAGGAAGTGTAATATAAGAGTTGTGATACTTTCAGTTACAGTAGAATTCCAGTCCAAAATGGCTTAAAAAATAAAGGTAGTCTATATATATTGGCTTGCAGTTACTGAGAAGATAACATACATGGTTTCATGCAGTACATGATCAGTGCATTGTCTCAGAACTTTCCCTAAGGTCTTAATTTCTTTCTGTCTCTACCTTTTGGCCAGCTTTACTCATCTTTTGGCTGATTCCTCTGATGGTTGTAACATGGCTTCCTGCATTTCACTGGCCATGTGGTTTTTAGTTCACATCTGTCAGAGGAGAAAGAGTGACCTTGTTCAAGTCTTGCAATAAATTTTGAAATTTCCTCCAGTGGGCCAGCTTAGGTCACATGCCCAATCCTTCAGTAGTCACTGTGGGCAGATAAAATAATCTTACCTGAAGTTACCTAAATTCCTAAGCGGCAGTTGGGGAGCTAGAAGAGAGTATAGATAGGATATAGAAAGATGCTGATGCCTAAACAACAAATGCTCTACCTATCAGTGATAAACTTGAAATTGTTATTGATAATTCTGTGAATTTGGAGAGGGGAGAAAATACCTGTGAAATTTTACATTTAAAATATTTTAAGAACCTATTTACTTTGATTATTGACTGGAAAATACATTTATCTCATCTTGGTAATACCTCGTAATACTGGTTTAAAACATCACACTATTATGAGAGTTAGAGCAGTATAATTCTGATGAAATTTCTTTACCACAGTTGTAATAAAAAGTTTCCTCTTCATTAAATATGTGGTGAAGCTTATTGTTTGTGAAAATGAAACCGATATATTACTTTGTGGGATCACCAAACATAAAACAGAATGGTATCCAAACCCCTTCTTAGTTCTCTGTATTGTGTAGTTGCCAACTCTTACCTTGTCCATGTGGGAGAAAGTCAGGGCATAGGACAAGTTGAAACTTTATTAAATGCCATGTGTATTAGTCTGTTCTCATGCTGCTACGAAGAAAATACCCAGGAGAGGGTAATTTATAAAGAAAAGAGGTTTAATTGACTTACAGTTCTGCATGAGGCTGGAGAGGCCTCAGGAAACTTACAGTCATGGTGGAAGGCATCTCTTCACAGGGCAGCAGGAGACAGAATGAGTAAAGGGAAAAGCCTCTTATAAAACCATCATTATCTCGTGAGAACTCACTGTCATAAGAACAGAATGGGGGTAACCACCCCCATGATTCAGTTATTTCCCACCAGGTCCCTCCTACCACACATGAGGATTGTGGGTACTACAATTCAAGATGAAATTTGGTTGGGGACACAGCCAAATTGTGTCACTACATTTTAAGAGTTTCATTTCTATTTATTTTTAAACAGTTTATTTGGTTAAATAAAGTAGTTTTGTACTCTAAATGAAAAAACTTTTTTTTTTTTTTTTGATCAGCTTTCTAAGCAGGCACCCATACATTTATTTATTTGTTTATTTTTATTTGTTTTTGAGACAAAGTCTCACTCTTGTCCCCCAGGCTGGAGTGCAATGGCGCAATCTCAGCTCACTGCAACCTCTGCCTCCCGGGTTCAAGTGATTCTCCTGCCTCAGCCTCCCAAGTAGCTGGGATTTATAGGCGCCTGTCACCACGCCTGGCTAATTTTTGTATTTTTTAGTAGAGACGGGGTTTCACCATGTTGGCCAGGCTGGTCTTGAACTCCTGACCTCGCATGAGCCACTGAGCCCGGCCTATTTATTTTTAATTAATAAAATTGATTTACCTTATATTATTGCTATTATCTGTCATCAAGTTCTATCAGTCTTTTCTGGAAGTACTTCTCTTCTTTTTTGCCTTATTCTATTTTCACTACCACTTAACTGACGTTACTAATAAATTGTTGCTGGGGCTCTGTTTTTCTGATCAGTGTGACCCTGTAATCACTTGTCTCAGACATATGTTTTCTTTGAAATGCAGAATCCCAGGCTTCTCCCTAGTAATCCAGAATCAAGGAGAGGGCTGGGAATCATCTGCACACTAGAAGATTTTTTAGAATAACTGTTATAGTCTTTTCTTCTTCCAGTTTCTTCCTTTAAGAGCAGTGGTTCTTTTCTTTGTTTGAGACAGTCTCACTCTGTTGCCCAGGCTGGAGTGCAGTGGCACTCTCAAGGCCCAGTGGACCCTCGACCTCTGGGGCTCAGTCGATTCTCCACCTCAGCCTCCTGAGTAGCTGGAACTACAGACACGCTCCACCATACCCAGTTAATTTTTGTATTTTTTGTAGAGATGGGGGTTTCGCCACATTGCCCAGGCTGGTCTCGAACTCCTGTACTCAAGCAATCCGCCCGCCTCTGCCTCCCAAAGTGCTGGGATTACAGGAGCAGTGATTCTTCACCATAATTATATCACTTAGTGACTCTGCCCCAGTACTTGGTTTCCTATATCATAGAGGGGTTAAAAATCTATTTTTCACAAAACAAAATAATTATGTGTATTTTGTTAAATTTCTAACGTAAGTTTTATCAGCATTATAGTATTACTTAGAAGTATATATTGTTGCCATGGTTTAAACATATATACACAAATAAAAATCTACCAGTAGCTGAACATTAGTGAATATTCAGTTTTGTCCTATACTAACTGTAAAACAAAAAGATAACACATAAGCATACAGTTATTAAATAGGAAGCAATAATACCTTCATAGCCTAGTATGGGACAAGGACTTAAGGTCCACGAGTATTGCCGTTATTCCAGAGGACCACATCTTTGGCATATCACCTTTAATTGTGATATGGCCATTGAGAAATTAGATGTATCACTGCTTGAGGGTCATTGCATTTGATTATGTTACTGCCTGTTGTAAAACATTCATGCCTTCCTGGGAATTCCATTTTCTGCCTGGTACTCAATGCTCTTCGTTGTTAAGCGTTAGTATGTTTTCCAGTGCTTTCTTTTCTGTTCTAAATTTTCCTCAGACATATCTACTCTGTGTCCTGAATGTACTTTATGTATTCCACCCTTGCCTTTGCTGTACCTCTAGCTAAGTTTTGTCCTTTAAGGTCCATATCCTCTGTGAGCTCCCTCTGTCCGCCTTTTGCTCACGTTTCCTGCCTTTGAGATTAGGAGCCTTCTTCATGTAGGGGTCATTTTTTGATGCCATGGTTTAGTTACATATTCTTGTCTTATTTCTCCAACTAGACTGTAAACTCCTTGACAGTATGGGTCATGTCATTTAATTTCATCTCTCCCTAAATACCTAAAATGTGCTTTTTACATAGCAGTCAGTAAAAGAAGGAAGGGTATCAGTTTCATTGCTAAAATTTTTTTCTTTAGTGTAAAGTTTATAGATGTGGTCTAGTACATTTTTTCAACTACTTTGGTTGATTAAGAGAATATGCAGGGTGCAAATGTATGTATGTGTGTCTGTCTATCTGTCTGTGTGTGTGTGTGTGTGTGTGTGTGTGTGTATTTTTTTTTTTTTAAAGAGACAAAGTCTTAATCCGTCACCCAGGCTGGAGTGCAGTGGTGCCATCATAGCTCACTGCAGCCTTGAACACTTGGGCTAAAGCAGTCATCCCGTCTCAGTCTTCCAAGTAGCCAGGACCACAGGTGTGTGCTGCCATACCTGGGTAATTATAGGCGTGAACCACTGCTCCTGGTCAATGTATGTTTTTATTGTCTTTATCCAAATCTGTTAGTCAAGCAGTAAGGTTTTAGATAAATGAAAATAAAGTTCTTATATTTTACTGTTTTGCATTTATTTCTAGGCCACTGTGTATTTTTCTTTATGCTAGTCACATGCATATTTATATACAGCATGTGTATAAGTAGGCCTATGTAAGTTATAGGCATATAATACATTTATGTTTACATTGTTAGTTTGCTTTTGTTACTATTACTTGTGTTGTCTCTTATATTATACTTTTATTCAGGATTAAAACTTAGCTAGCAAAATATTATATGGCATTGTATTAACTGTGTATGTGATATAGTTGGATGCATTCTTATAGGTAAAAATTTATATGAAGAAATGGAAATCTTATTTAAAAAATAAACTGCACTATTTAAAATAGAAACCCACCTTTTTAACATTGCAGCTGAGTTAAACAAATAATCTTTCCACCATTACCAAGAGGTGCTGTAGTTAAAAATACATTTATACATATTATTTTTAAAAACCTAGTTAACTTTAAAATATGTAAGTTTTCTTGTCGTTTAGGGTTCTGTGAAGCTGATCATCAAGAGGGTTGCAAATCATTGGTGGTTTCTATTTTCAGATTTCCACATCCCGGAGTAATTTGCTTTAATTTCACCCAATTTAACCTATACTTCACACCATCACCATTCAGCTTTAATAGCTATGTTCTATGCATAAGAAAAGCAGATAAATGTCCACAATTAGGCTGCAAATGATTACAACTAGTTAGGGCTTTATGAAGACAAAACTTAAAGGACCATGGCGCCAAACAAAGCCACAAAGACGGCTTGAAAATGCTGTCTCGAGAAGTCAAGTCTACCATGGCATTTGATTTATTACTTTTGTAGTTGATTTTACTTATTTTTAATATATTGGCAGGTGTGCCTACTCTGAGAAGTATTCATCTTTAAAGAATATTAGTTCTCTGTTCATTTATTTTGGTTTTTAATTTATTTGCTTTTTTGAATCTCAGCATAACCAGATTGATTCTTTTTTCAAAAATATTATTAAAAGGTAGCAATTTTTTAAAAATTGAGAATAATTTTTTGAAATGTACTGGCATTTATATGCCTTGTTAAAGCATTTCTGAAATCAAGACTTTTCTGAAATGTTTATATGTTGAATAACCCTATCAGACATTTACTGGAAGTATAGTTTTACAATTTTGTATAGAATTTCATTTCCAGATAGGTTTTAGTATGCAAAATATAAGCCTATGGAGGATTACTTCTATGAAATGTTACTTGTATGTGCACATGTATAAAAAATTCAGAAATTGTTTTAATCCTATTTGTATATTTTCTAAGATGTATGTTCTTGTCAATGGTTAATGTATACTGTTATTCCAAGGTATAAAGAATTTATTTATGGTTTAAGGTTTTAAAAAGTTAAATTATTCATTTTAATATAATGGCATTTTGTACATTTATTTTCTCCTATGAAGTAAAACTTATTATTTTGGTTAATATATCGCTGTATTTAATGAAGTAAATAAATCTCAGTCTCAAGACTGGATCCCATCTCTTTTCAAAATTTTCTGAAGATTTTAATCAAGGGGTGACATATAAAAACATTGTTCTTTAAATACTTTGTAATAAATATGTGCATAACATAAATATAAAATAAATACAACTCAAGGCTTTAGTCTGGTATTCCAACATTAGTCATTCTGTTAGAAGTTCTCTCACACATTTTATATAGATAAGAATAGCAATACTGATGGATAATAACTTTATGGGCACCCATAATTATTATTATAATTGTAATTCTTCCCATTTTAGAAATGTAGTGTTAATCATTTTATTTATTATATAAGTGGTAACATGTATGTAAACATTTAGATGTCTTATTTTCTTAAATAATAATTCTGTCCTTAGTTTATTATTGCTTAAAATCCAAAATAAATGTAGATGAAAAACCAAAGCAGTTGTGGGTTTTTTTTGTACACATGTAACACACATGTGTGTGGTGTTGCTAACTTTAAAAAACAATACTGGGGAATTAATAGCTGTGTACTTTGTTTATAAAACCAGTGTATGTGGGAAAGTACACTAAAACTTATTATTTTTAAATATCCTTATTTTAAAGAAAGTAGTCACTTATTTGTCCTGCAAAGTAGACCAGTATAGCCGTGGCAAGACAATACAGCTACACAGCTTCACAGTTGTATTAAACTAGTTTCATATGCTATATCATAAAACTTTCAGTCCAATCAGCAACTAAATTTAAATACTGCAAATTGTAGCAGCAAAACAATAATTCTGCTGATTAGCCCCTTTCCATTTCTTGTAAGTGAACTGTTTATGCTGTTGAGTACCTTTTGAAAAAAGAAAAAGCCAAAACAGCCTTGATTAGTCAAGGAGTAATTGGATGACTTGATTTTAGCAAGAGAATGAATTGGTTGATGATAGCCTGTAACTAAGTGTAGTGGTTCTGTTCAGATGAATACATAACATACAGTCATCAGATCTTGACAGGTATAACATATTAGCAGTGCTAAAATCCCATGGTGGGGGGATTAGATGGAAATGGAGGGGAATAAGTTTGCCATGAAGTCTTTTACTGGAAAATTTGAGGTGATTCTTAGAGGACTTTCCATAAATATTCATAGTTTTTTTGTTGTTCTGATTTTCCATTGGGGGGTAAATAGGTGGAGCGATTTCTCTATTACAATAGTCCCCCTGTTTTTTGCTCTAAAGACAAAATAGTTCTATAGATAAAAGAGCTAATGGGATCACTGAACTTTTTGCAGGAGGATCAATGATAATATCCTTTCACTTTTGTGGAAAATCATGGGGTAAAGATCATGGCTTCTTAGTAAGAGCCTTGATGCATTAAATGTATTCATATTTAACTAAAGTCTTGATGATGTCAGAACTTTTTGTATACTGCATTCTTATTTATGATTTCCTGATTACTTTCAAGACTGTATCTGAGTTTATATTAATGAAATATGGCATAAAACAGGAAAGAAATTTTTTAAATGTATTCATTTGTAACTAGTCTTAAAACAGCCCGGTTGTACTGCCTGTCCTTCACCAAGAATAGAATACAATAACCACCCCTTCTCTACCATAACGTGTTGTGTGGGTCCAAAAGTTTCATTTGCATAAAATATGGAATCACTTTATTTCTAGGTGAATTAAATGACAGGATGAACCTGCACAGCTGACCACAGGGGTATAAGGGGTGTCACAAGGTCCTGGCCCATCCAAATCCATTCTGATACTGGCTTTGATTTGGCACCACCTGGTGGTGATAGCTCTAGCTTAACTGTTGAGGACTAGATCTTGTAGACTGACTAGGACTTTATAAGATTGCAGTAGAAATTCTAGAAAGATCTCAGGTAGATCGTACCCATTTTGTTGGGCCAGTTGGGGTGGGTTACATCAGAAAAGTACTGGGGATGCAGTGGCCTCCCTTACACAGTCTGCTCCCAAAGGACGTGGTTGCTTGCTTATCCTTCATCTCCCTAGGTCTTATCCTTTCTTCCATGTTTCTATTCTCATTTTAGAACTGTGTGTTAATGCATTTAACGGTATATTTTGTGAGGTATATTATCTGGTTTCAGGGCATCTACCATCACAGTACTTTTCATTTGGACCTAAGATGTGATCTCTATTGTGTAATGTGGATTTAGTCAAACCATCATCTTCCTATTATAACACTAGGTGTTCTTGGTGAGTCATCCCTCTTACATTCCTATATTCTCCCGTCTGTATCTTAGAAAAATTAGATAGAAGTCAAAATCAATTGATATTATGAATAAAGGTTATAAAATGATCTTAGGAGGTAGATGCTGTTATTGTGTACATTTTACAGAGGAAACTAAGGCATGGAGAAATTCATCCAACAACTAATCAGTCAGTCTGAAATCCAGATTTGAATCCAGATGTTCTGATTCCAGAGTATGTGCCCTTAATCACTTCTGTTATACTTCCATCCTGCTGGAATGTCTTCTTTACTCTCTGCTTCCCTTTGCAAATGTCTGTCCCTGAAAGGCCTCGTCTGCATGCCGGCCTTCCCTCCTTAATCCTGATTCATGCTGATCCATCCCTTCTCTCTCTCTTTTCTCCTTTTTTATTGCTACATTCATTGGTCTTAGTTATAGTATGTAGGTATGTGTTCCCACTTCTTAGTTTGACTTATACATTCAAACAATTGTTTGTATTAACTAAAATATGTAATCCAATGCAAACACCCCAGAAGTCTTCAGAAGATAATTGTCTGTCCTTCACTAATAGTTAAGCAATTCAGGGATGAAGAGATAAGAAATTTCTTGTGTCTTCTATTGCAGTGTGTAGTTTGCCATGTTTTATGCTTTGCTTCTCTAGTAATTTTTGTGATTGATATGCTTAGCACTCGTTTCTTTGAAATGCTCACTAAATGTCTTATTGTGTGCTGTGAAATTGATCTTTTTCTGTTGTGCTGCATGTTTAGCTTCATCTAGAATCTGTAGTTTCCCTCTAACAATTTTTCATTCTAAGTGCCAATAACTGCTTGAGGCATTCATTCATTCATTGATTCTTCCTTCAGTCATGTCTTCACTTGTATTTTTGTTCACCCCTTTTTTGGGCCTGTTGTGCATCAGCTCTGATCAGGGCACTGGTGGGAAGTAGAAAGACATTTAAGATACACATAATCCCCAAGCTTAGGTAACTAGGCATAGAATCATATATTCTAATACTAGATGTTAGAATGGGTAGTGGTCAGATGAATAGAATAGATAGTGGCAGTTCAAATAGAGGGTATGGTTAGAGAAGGCGTATTGCTATGGAGATACCATTCAGTGACATTTCATTAAGGCCATGAAAGATATGTAAGTTTTTTTGAAAGGCAAAAGTGAGGAGGAAGAATAGTCCAAGCAGAGGGACGAGTAACAGCATGGAAGATGAGAAATGAAAGCATTGAGAGTAATTTAGTTTGATTGAAAATGGGGTCTTGTGGGCACCAACATTACAAAAATTAAAGCTCTGATTTGCTGTTTAGTTTATTTCTTGAATAATGAATGGTTCACATGTCCCCTTTATCCATAACTTACAGTATTGCTAATACAGACAGAATTCTAGTTTTTGTTAATTTCTGTGTTTGCATTTTTTTCCTCCTTGTAATATGACTCCTTGGAAAGGTGTAAAAATGGGATTTTCTCAGAAGCCATATTTAAGGTAAAATATGTAACCACCAGTTTTGCTGTACTTTATTCCAAACAAGTCTCTACAACTCCTCTGTGACTCAGGTATGGTAGAGATCTCTTAGACCTGAATTCCTCTAGAATTGCCTTGTAAATGAAGGGAAACTAAACTATACATTTTAAGGACGGATGTAATTTGTAATAGAAAGAAAGGATATTTATTTATCTTTGAGGCCCAAAAAAGGCAGTGGGAAAAAATACAGTGATAGTTAAACATGAGGAACTTTCTGGCCTTCATGAGTCAGCACGAGTTTGGCCTGAGCTGAGGATTTCTGGAGAGTGGTGATGGTAAGGTTGGAAGGGTGAGGGCAAGGTCAGTTTATACAGGGCTATTTCTGCAGGCAGAAGGCTGAGTGATGTTTTGTAAGTTAAGAAAATAGAGAGCCGGCTATTGCAAAGGGTAAATACAACAGAAACAGTCAGCTCAATATTGGAAGTAGGGCAGAATCTCAATATTAATTCAAAATAGCATTGATTGGCTGAGCGCAGCGGCTCACGTGTAATCCCAGCACTTTGGGCAGCTGAGGCGGGAGGATTACTTCCACCCAACTGTTCAAGACCAGCTTGGGCAAGATAACAAGACCTCATTTCTACTGAAAACAAACAAAAAAAATTAGCCAGACTCAGTGGCAGGCCCTTGTAGTTCCACCTACTCAGGAGGCTGAGGCAGTAGGATAGCTTAAGGCCAGGAGATCAAGGCTGCAATGAGTCGTGATTGTGCCACTGCACTCCAGCCTGGCGACAGAGCAAGACCCCATCTCAAAACAAAAACTAAATAACATTGGTTAATTTTGCCTTTTACATATTTAAAGTATTTGTTATATAATAAGGAATAAGAAGTGAAAATCTTGTTTAAAGCCGAATGCTAGTTCTCATTAAGATACTTCTTTTTTGCCTACTTCTTTGAAAAGAGTTGCTATGTTGCAGCAACTAAAAATTTAAAACCCTTGAGCAATTGAATATAATTAAGTACAGGTGTTGACTCTGGGTTATAATTCATAACTTTTAAGTGACTTTAAGGATTCTTTAATGGTGCGGATGTCTAATTATCTACAATATAAGTATAATACCAGTAACTGTTAGGCAGAATTTTCTGGTGTTCTGTACATTTAGAAGAATTACACTGTATAATATTGTAATGTGTTGCTTCTTGTCAGTCACAACCAGAAGATTTTTTTGATTGCTACTATATTAAATATAAGCTCCAATTTTAACGTTTTTCATGTCTTTCTACCTGCTTTTTTTCTCTTTATCTCATCCTTACTATTCAATGTTGTTTTTCACTGCTTAAAAGTATATTATTTTTAATTTAAGAGAGCTCTAAAAATTAGAAGAAAATAACAATTTTTAAGATTTCTCAGAAATGAATTGACCCACTTTATTATTCTCTCCTATGCTAAATATCTGTTTGTCTCAAGATTTGGAATTATATTTACTTACAGCTTTGCTTGATTGCTCCCATATAAGTTTACTTTGTGTAAAAGTCCTGTAGGAATCATTTATAATTTCTTTAATTTTAGACTAGTCCCTCAAAGTCAGCTACATATGCCTTTTTACTAAGCTTTTCAAAAACTTAATCAATTTTTGAGTATGTCAAAGGGATGGTAGTTTTATTCCTCTTGGTCTAGATTCAGTTTTAGAGCTGTTTCCTGTAATGAGAGAGGAGGAAGGAAGAGGAGAGGGGAGACAAGCAGAGCAAAAGCAAATTCTTCTGGCTACTTGTAGTTTTGTTTTTTATTCCAGCATTAAACAATTAGACTGTAGCACAGACTGGATTATTTTATGGCCTTTGTTATATCTATTTTAATAGACTTTTCTCTGGAAAACAAATATTAAAGACTTTAGAGATTACTTTTGATTGATTTCTTATTGTAAATCAGCACAACCCACCAACTCCAGTTTTACTATTCCATTATGCTTTTGAATCAAGTAATTAACACTTTACATACTAGACCAATTATTTCCATTTTTATATATTTACAAAATATTTTATTTCTCCAGAGATCTAAAAATACATTCACTGATTAATACAACTCTCTTCATTTGTTTCAAACTCTAAAGGCTAGAAATGTAAACCTACCTCTTTTTGAGTGGAATATTGTTAGTGGAATGTACTGTTAGTTATTTTGTGTATGCCAAAATTTGCCTTCTTCCCTGATACTGTTAAGAAAGGCAAATTGATTTTTGAAGTGAATATAATAAATTGAGATGCTCTTCTCCCACTTTTTAACTTTTTTATTTTTACTTTTTGAGACGAAATCTTACTCTGTCACCCAGGCTGGAGTGCAGTGGTGCAATCTCCCCTCACTGCAACCTCCACCTCCCCAGGTTCAAACAGTTCTCCTGCCTCAGCCTCCTGAGTAGCTGGGACTACAGGCACCACCACGCCCAGCGAATTTTGTATTTTTAGTAAAGACAGGGTTTCACTGTGTTGGCCAGGCTGGTCTCGAACTCCTGACCTTAGGTGATCTGCCCGCTTAGGCCTCCCAAAGTGCTGGGATTACAGGCATGAGCCACTGTGCTGGGTCCCACTTTCTAACTTAAGGAAAGTGATTAAAACTACACACCTTACTTAATGCAAAGATACATATTACAAGCTTTAGGTTAAGCTATAGATTAGATTATGGTTTTGCTCAAATTGCTTTTGTTGCCAAGATGTTAAGGAGCTTTATCGAGATTAAGACTAGAGTTTTGCAGTGTTTCTGCAAAACCAGGGCTTAAACTATATTTTCAAATCAGAGCATTTGGAGTGTGCAATAATTAGCTTTTATACCTCTTCTCCCCCCAACCCCTGTTCACATCCCCACTTCCACTCCAGTGCAATAAAGAATTTTTGTCATGTCATTTATGGAAAATAAATAGGAGTTTGTATTTTCCAGTGTTTATTAGTAAAACTATAGATATTAAAGGAATTGCCAATGCATGTTTAGCTGTCTCCCTTCTCTTTAAATATTAATGAGTTAGAGAACTGTAAGGAAGTTGGGAACCAGACTTCTGACATAAGGTGATACTTTGTTTTGAAGAATGGATTGGAAATTTGAAAAGGTAAAGGTTTTTTTAGCAGGATATTCTTGTCTTGATTTCTAACATTGTATTTAATAATTGATCTTCTATTGATTTAGGAATCTGGCCCCTAACCTCCGAATGATTAGACTATAAACTAGCGGGACTCTGGATTAGAATATAAACACTCAAAACATTTACTGTTAACACATAGGACAAACTGGAAAGCAGTGTAAAATAATGTAGCATGTAGTTTGTTTTGGTGCTGTGATTTAATATTACCATATATTTGTGTAATAATTTTATTTCTCTTTATCTGTAGTTTGCATTTTAGAAAAGTGGTTATCTGGTTGACGTCATTTTCTTGAGTTAATTTGCACGTTCATCCTGTTTTCGTGTGTCCCATCAGATTTCTAATGCCATTCTTCTGATCATATGTGAAGAACAGTGATTCCCTTTTAGCTGGTTCTTTACTTCTGGTTAGTCTTTCTAAACTGCTGCTTTCTATATTACTCATTAATGTAAGACTCCTTATTGGCTCCCTATTGGCTAGTAGATGAGCTCCAGACTTATCCTGATATTTGGACCTCCCTATCCTCTATGCCCACCTTTTATCATTTTCTACTCTTCAGCACAATTTCTCACTGTGATCAGCTCTCCAGTAAGCTTTGGTCATTTCAAATTTTAGTTTTTAGCTGATGCTTTCTCCTGTTGCTTGTCATGCCTTTCTTCATCTTCTTAACCTATTCAATTTTTCCTATTTTTAAAGGCCTTACTGATTACCTGTTATTAATTATGCTTATATTTAAAGTCTGCTGGTGAATATTGCTCTTCCTTTTTAATAGGTTAGATTTGTTTCCTCACCAGATTATCCAGTTACTGAGATCAAGATCCTCTTATTTTTGTTTTTAATTCTCACAGACTTAGCACATTGTTGGATATATAAGGAGTCTTTCTCCAATTGGAAAACTTATATTTAACAAGGCATATTATAGTTTGCATATGTGTTGAGAGGGTGGCAGTTTATGCAGTGGTTTACATGCCAAGGAATTCTTTACCTCTGTATTGTATAGTGGTAGAGTATGGGAAAAGCATAAGTCAAATAGGTCTATTTTGATTACATACCCTCTTATTCCCAAGAAAACTCTAGACATGCTATTTGGAATCTCAAAGTAGCTTATCTGTTTTCTCTTGCTGTAACTGAATACCTGAGACTGAGTAATTTATAAAGTAAAGAAACATATTTCTTACAATCATGTAGTCTGGAAAGTACAAGGTCAGCAGGCTACAGCTGGTGAGGGCCTTCTTGCTAGTGGGGACTTTCTGTAGAGTCCCAAGGCAGCACAGCTCAGGCCACCATATGGTGGTGGACCTCATAAGAAATGGGCAAACTTTTTATAACAAACCCACTCTGGTGATAAATAGCCTACTCCCTTGATAACCCAAAAACCCATGAATGGCTTAATCCATTCTAGGGGCAGAGCCCTCATGACCCAGTCACCTCCCAGAGATTCCACTTCTCAACACTGCTGCATTGAGTTTCCAACACATGAACTTTCGGGGAATGCGCTGAAACTATAGCCCAGGTTTTCTATGACAGATGGTTTATAAGTATTGCTGTGAAGCCTGTACTCTTCAATACATCATATATTTCTATGTCTCTCTAGGGATTCTTTACTTCTAAAAACTGAATACAACCCAAGTTTAAGTAGTACTATAGGAAAGCAGTTCACTGAAGTGCTGAATTTCCAAAGTATATTTTTGTTTCTGAAGTCCTTCAGGTTAGATTCAGCATCCTAAACAGAGTATAGATTTATCCTTTTTACTCACATCTTTATGGAGTAAGAACAGGCCTTGAGTGAATGAGTAAACTGATTAATCTTCACTTCATTTATAATCATTGAAAAGAGCCAACTCATCATTTCTGCCAAATCATACCAATAAATAAGTAGCATGCAGAATGTCCAGTACCATAGGAATAGTGAAATGTATCTCACCACGTAAATATGTATTTTGAATGGACCTCAGTAAGGGAGGTACAGAAATTAGAAAAGTCACAATTTTAGAGTAAGCATTGACATTTTGCATTTATTCCCTTAGTGAATAGATTTTATATTAGAAACAGTTTATATAACTAACTAAAAATATTTTTTGGTTCATTTCATTTGATACTGCCTCAGAGTATACTGGAGCCACTCAGGGGAGTTCTGAGTTGGAGATTCTGTTAGTGAGAGTGTAATAGAGGGATAAGAGAAGAGAGCTAAGAAAGACATCAGCATTTATGGGTAAGTTATAACAAGAAAAGAAATGACCAGAGAAAATAGAAGAAGAATATCAGGAGAATGCAGTTAGAAAGAAGCAATGAAAGAGACTACTATTTCAGTGCTCTAAAGTTAGGTGCTACTGAGTGGTCATTCAAGATTCCTAAAGAATGGCTGTTAGATTTTAAATCATTAAGGCAAATCACTGATGTCCTTTCTAAGATCAGTTTGTTAGCTTGGTGGTGGCATATGCCAGACTATAGTGGGTTGAGTTGTAAATAGGGGAAAAAAGTAGAGAGAGCAGATGTAGACAGCTCCTTCAAGAAGCTTAGCTCTGAACTGGAGGAATGAAAGTAATAACTAGAGGGGAAATTAATGTCCAGGGTGAATGACATGATTGATTTAATGCAGAATCTTAAGCATGCTTAAATGTTGATGAGCAAGTATTAGTGGAAATGGAGGAGATACAAATACAGGAGAGAGGTGTAATAGATTGAGGTCTGAGGAAATAGAAGGAACAGTCTATGGAGCAAACTTCCTTGGGAGGGGCTCATATCCAGCACAGAGATGGGAGAGAGATTTACTAGAAATAGTAGAAGGAGTGGTGTTGTCCATTTTACTGCTGGAGAGAAGGAAAGGTTAGTTAGATAACAACAAAAAGGGGGTTGGCTCTCCAGAAATGACATGCATTTCCCTGTGAAGCGGGGAAGGTTAAGGTAGCAGGGGAGAACTGGAAAGCACTAGAAATTTGAGAGAAGTCAAGAAGGTTTGAAAAGAGTACTTTGCTGTGAAAGGAAACACTGTAGGATTGCTGGGTGAGAAATCTCTGTAATAGAATCTGGCTTAAGCCTATTAAGGTTAATTTTTTTTCTATAACAAATAGTTTTTTAAATGAGGGTTTGCCATAGTTAACGTTTTAGTTACCCATTATGTATTTCTCCTTGTGCAAATTAAACTTGTTTGTTGTGTTTTTTGTTTTGTTTTGTTTTGTTTATTTGAGACATAGTCTCACTCTTGTCGCTCAGGCTGGAGTGCAGTGGCGCCATCTCGGTTCACTGCAGCCTCCACTTCCCAGGTTCAAGCAGTTCTCCTGCCTCAGCCCCCAAGTAGCTGGGACCACAGGCGCATGCCACCACGCCTGGCTAATTTTTTGTATTTTTAGTAGAGATGGGGTTTCACCATGTTGGCCAAGCTGGTCCAGAACTCCAGACCTCAAGGTGATCTGCCCTTGACCTCGCAAAGTGCTAGGATTACAGGCATGAGCCACCATGCCTGGCCTATTGTGTTTTTTAAGAAGTGACTTAAAAAGACCAGGCAGGCAGATCACTTGAGGCCAGGATTTGAGACCAGCCTGGCCAACATGGCAAAACCCCATCTCTACTAAAAGTACAAAAAAGTTAGCCACACATGGTGGCACGCACCTGAAATCCCAGCTATTCAGGAGGCTGAGGCACTAGAATTGCTTGAACCTAGGAGGTGGAGGTAGCAGTGAGCTGAGATCCCACCGCTGCCCTCCAGCCTGAGCAACAGAGCAAGACTCTTTCTCAAAAATAAATAAATAAACAATACAAAACATTGTTTTGTATAAACAATGCATGTTTATTATAAAAAGTTTAAATGAGACAAAACTGATAAAGAAGTTTTTAAAAATTACTCAGTAGCTCACTTCTCAGAAATTCTCATTAGCATTTGGTCGGTGCCATTAAGAGAGAGAAATGACTGTATACAAATGTGATCATATAGTGTATGTGCTATTTCAAATAGACTAAATTTCATTTTGAGTTTGAAAGAAAAAGAAATAATACAGAAGAAATTACTGAACCTCAGGTACGGATTTTTTTTTTTTTTTTTTAAACAAAAGATACAAAAGATAGGTTCTTAAATGATCCTTTAGGCCATAAGAGAGAATTCTGAAGCCTTTTGTAGACTTGATTCTTTTTTTCTTTTCTTTCCTTTTTTTTTTTTTTTCATTTTTTTGAGACGGAGTTTCGCTCTTGTTGCTCAGGCTGGAGTGCAGTGGCACGATCTCAGCTCACCACAACCTCTGCCTCCTGGGTTCAAGCAATTCTCCTGCCTCAGCCTCCTGAGTAGCTGGTGATTACAGGCATGCACCACCATGCCTGGCTAGTTTTGTATTTTTAGTAGAGATGGAGTTTCTCCATGTTGGTCAGGCTGCTCTCAAACTCCTGACCTCAGGTGATCTGCCCACCTTGGCCTCCCAAAATGCTGGGATTACAGGCGTGAGCCACCGGGCTCGGCCTTTGTTATTGTTGTTCAATCACCCAATTTGAAAATGTGTGACTTGATTTTAATGCTTGTATGAGCATAGTTTTCTTCTCCTGCTCTTGATGTTATGTGTGGTGTCAGTGATTCTGTGTCAGATGGTTGACCATCCTATAGTTGGTCAAGTATACTTTTTATTTCAGTGTTTATGCCATCTTATTTGGAATGTGAGTCTTTGAAAGTGGCTATGATTTCTAAGTAGGCCACCTTCTTGACTGATAGGATCACTTTCACAGACTGTGAGAAATCTTAGGGTGTCTTACTTTATATAATTAGTCCACTTATAGAAAGAGAAAATGTTTCAAAACTCGGTGAATTTAGAAAAGCTAAACTTTAGCACTTTTGGACTCTTGTGTTATAAGAAATTTTATGTCTTTATGTCTAAATAGTATCTGACTGTTGAATACACCTTCCTTCTTTAAATATTTTTTCCCTCACTCTCATAAGACCATACTCCTAGTTTTTCTCTGACTTAGGTTAGTCCTTCTCAGTCTCTTGCCAAGTTCTTCTCCTATCTCAGACATCTGAGTGTTGGAGTGCTCTCTCTAGGTGAGGTCATTCAGATCTGTTACTTTAAACACATTTGATAACTGTCAATTTTATATCTTCATTCATGACCTTTCATCCTAGCCTATCTCTAAAATATAGTCTTAGTACAAACGCTTCTTTTCTTCTCCACAGTCTTATTTGAGTACCACTCGTCTGGTTATTGCTCATTGGCACCACTATAGCTACCTCCTAACTTTGTCTGCAGTCACTCTTGCCTCCTCTCTTAGAATCTTTTCTTTTTACAGTAGCTAAAGTGGACTATTTAAATCATAAGTCTTATCACCCTGCCTTCCATATATATATATAGCTATATATATATAGCTTTTTTTTTTAAACAAGGTCTTACTCTGTCGTCCAGCATAATCACAGCTCTAGGAAAAAAAAACCTAGAAACTCTGTTTATTTTAATCCTTTCCAAGATGAATTGAATAGCATGAAACTATATCACTCAAAATTAATTTTTTGAGTATATTGCTGAGGATTTCTTCTAAATTAGTAATTCCTACATTTAAAAAAAAAGGTATATTCCCCAGTTACTGAAAGAATTTTGTGTGTTAGACTCTCTGCTAAACACTTGACATATATTATCTGATTTAATCATATCCATTCTCTGGGAGGTAGAAGCATCCTCATTTTAAAGATGCGAAGATAAGATCTATAGAGGTTAGGTAATTTGTCTAAGATTCTATGATCAGTAAATCTATCTGATTATAGAGTCCGTGAACTCAGATAGGTTTGCTGATAATAGAATCATATATATATATATATATATAGTTTTTGTTTTTTTTTTTTAACAGGGTCTTACTCTGTCACCCAGCATGATCACAGCTCACTGCAGCCTCGACCTCCCACCTCAGGTCCCCAAGTAGCTGAGACCACAGGTGTGCACCACCATGCATGGCTAATTTTTTTATTTAGAGACGAGGTCTCACTATGTTGCCTAGGCTGGTGTCAAACTCCTGAGCTCAAGCGATCCTCCTGCCTCAGCCTCCCAAAGTGTTAGGATTACTGGTGTGAGCCACCATACCAGGTCTCAAAGACTATATTCTTAAGCACTAAATCTTGTACTAAAGAAGGCAAGATGCAAAAAAATAAATTGCTATGACATAAGTGTATGATGAAGTTGATTGACCCAGAAGCATGTCTTTGGAAAAGAATCTCCAATTTTTTAGCTCTAAGAAATGAGAAGTTACCCAAATGGCCACCAAATTTTATGGAAGCTTTTATTTTATGGCTGTTCTAGGCCCATTCTAGGCTATTCCATTTGACAGGATAGCCTTAGTGTTCCCTTGACTTAATTTTTATCTTAATATTTGACAATTTTTTTTCAGAAATAAATTTAAATTCTACTTATGGTATGTTACCACCTCACAATACAAATGAATATAATAATATTAACCTTGGGGCAAGGGAGCAACAGTGCCACCAGAGTATATAAGGTCTGTGGTTTGAATTTTTTTCTTATAGTAGGGGGAATAGATTAGTGATGATACAGTCATAACTCATTTCCTAGGCTAGTCCTTGGCAGAGTCTAGGTAAGGTACAAACTAGAAAATAATTTGGTTTTTTTTGGCGGGGGGGTCGTTTTTGCTCGGCAAGGTCTTGCTCGGTTGCCCAGGCTCGATTGTAGTGGCATGATCATGGCTCATTACAGCCTCTAACTCCTGACCTGAAGCAGTCCTCCTACCTTAGCCTCTCCGGTAGCCAAGAGTATAGGCACACACCACCATGCCCAACTATATTTTTTTAAAATTTTCTTGTAGAGACAGGATCTTGCCTTGTTGCCCAGGCTGGTCTTGGACTCATGGGCTCAAGTGATCCTCCCACCTTGGCCACCCAAAGTGCTGAGATTACAGGTGTGAGCCACCACACCCAACCTAAAAGATAATTTGAAAATTGCAAGATAGTCACATGATTTCTTCCCCTTCCTCCTTTATTCTGTTTTTTTCTTTGGATTTGTTTAGATCGTCGGAGGGCTTTGTTTTCTTTGCATTCAGAAGAATTGCAGTTACTAAGTTTCTCTCTATTATCAACTTCGTTAAAATTGAGGATTGTAGTTAAGAATTGCCATTAAAAACCTGCTAATGCATTTACTGTAGGGATGTTGTTGAGGACATCACTATGGTTAGTCATTGGACCCTACATAGAGACAACTAGGTAGGATATTTTTCATTCTGAGTGTCACAGAAAGCTTAGTCACTTCTGTAACTTACAGTGTTATTGTGTTGCTTGACTGCCAGGAAGCTTCCATTTTTATTTTCCTACTTTATTGTGCTATTTGCATAAGATGCCTTAAATCTTGACAAGAAGTAAATAATATTGTGCTTTCAAGGAGACTTCTTTCATATTTTCAAAGATTCAAAAAATTTACCTAAACCACTGTCTATTTTGTTTATTAGTAAAACATAATGTAACTCCTCATTTCTGCTAATTTTGCTCATATGAATTTGACATTAAATAGTATACTATTTGTACACAAAAAACTTAAATACTACTTTACATACCTATACTTCAATTGTAATAGTATATTTATGTTTTATTATTATTACTGAATAATCCACATTACAATACAACTTAATTATTTTTAATTCTGGGAAATTATATTTTAAAACAATTTATAACTTGTAACAAGAGTATCTTGGTTTTTGGTATTTAAGAATGAGCTGTGTTCACTGTTTCTCTTGACCAAAGTCAATCAAACTCTCTCATGATTTCTTTGATTCCTCTGTCTAAAATAATTGATACTTTATGTTTGAAAACATCTCATTTGGGGACTATAATCTAATTGGTAATTTTAATGAAATTAATTTGTTTATAAATGTGTATATTGTTTGGTGGATGTATCATTGCTTTCTGTTTGTAATATTTCTTAGTATTTGTTCATTTTTTATGATACTGTTCTTTATCTGGTAATTTGAGTAAATCCCAGTTGAATTATGTTGCCACATTATGTCTTCAAAAGGGCATAAAGTCAGTACACATGCTTCAGTAATATCTGGTTGTTTTACCCTTATGTTTCCCGTTGGCAATTTGAAATTATGGCTTCAACTGCACTTTAAATATGTGATAATAGCATGTGTTTCTAATAAGGGCCAGCATCATTTTGTTCAGAGAGTGTGAATGGTTGTCACTCATATATGACAAATGCACCTTCATCTGCTTCTTTGATAGCCCCCTAAAAACCATACCCTGAAATCAGGCCGATGAAATTAGCTGCTGTGTAAATTGTGTGTCTGAGTGGTTCATTATCTAATCACCGTCAGAACCACAGTGATAAAGTAGATTGAAGCAGGGAAGAGGTCTGCCAGATGATTTCAGACACCCCCCTCCCTAAATCTGGTTTCCCTTGGAAACCCTAATAGTGCAGTTTAGAACTTCAATCTTTCATGCCTGGAATTCAGTATCTTTTAATGTACCAAACTTGGAAATGCCAATAGTTCTAGAACATAATTTTGTTTTTGTAAAGACCATAATTTTATTTATTTAAATCAATTTTTGAAATATTGAGACTCTTGAACTACTGTTTTATTGCCAGTAGCCTCACTATTACTAAATGGGGAAAAAATGTTATGTCCTACTTGCTGAGAAGCCAGAGTAATTTATTTATTATATTTATTTGTTAACCTTCTAGGAATCTTTCACTCTAATCATAATAAACCCTCTGTATTATTTGTTTATTGAATTGCTTCCCTTTAATTCATTTTAGGTGCTTTTGAAGATGATGATATCACACATGTTGAAGGAAGTGTAGATCCTATTCGAGATATAGAAATAATACATGAAGAGCTTCAGCTTAAAGATGAGGAAATGATTGGGCCCATTATAGATAAACTAGAAAAGGTGGCTGTGAGAGGAGGAGATAAAAAACTAAAACCTGAATATGTAAGTAAAAATTTACAGCTTCTTTAGATACTCAAGAGTTTATTTTTCTTGATTAAATTTTTAAAATAATGCATATGATATATCTAATATTGTTATGGAATTTTAGAAGCCAAGGGTTATTTCTATTAAAAAAAAATTGTTAAGAAACTTTATTTTTAAACAACCAAGGACCATGGTGATAGGCTATTTAGGGGGTTCTAAGCAAGCAGTAGTTAGCAGTAATAATGAGTGTTTATATGATTCCTATGTAGGTCTTCAAGTTTTAGTGTTAATAAAGTGTGGTTTATGATGAAAAACTTACTGGATTTGGCAAAATGACTCATACAGGTTTCATGGATTTGAAGAAGTGATTTATACAAAGAACTGGTTCTCCAGAGGGGTTAACTAAATTAATACACTCTTAAAGTAAACAGATCATTTTAATATTTTATGGAATGAAAAGATGCATCATTGTTCTTAATATTCAAATGTGTTTTCTATCACATTATAATGAATAATTATTAGTAACGTTGTAATAAATGTTCCAAAATGTACTTTGAAGCTTTTAGTTTACATATGATTGAGTTGTCTTTAACATTTAAGAAACGGTGCCCTGGCGAGGCATGGTGGCTCACGCCCATCATCCCAGCACTTTGGGAGGCTGAGGTGGGTGGATCACCTGAGATCAGGAGTTTGAGACCAGCCTAGCCAACATGGTGAAACCCTGTCCCTACTAAAAATACAAAAATTAGCTGAGTGTGGTTGTAGGTGCCTGTAATCCCAGCTACTCAGGAGGCTGAGGCAGGAGAATCACTTGAACCTGGGAGGCAGAGGTTGCAGTGAGCAGAGATTGTACCACTGCACTCCAGCCTGAGTGACACAGTGAGACTCCATCTCAAAAAATATATACGATAGTGGTCTCATAAGATTATAACGTCAAATTTTTTCTCTACCTTTTCTATGTTTAGATAAACAAATATTTACCATTGTGTTACAATTGCCTACAGTATTCAACACAATAACATGCCCTACAGGTTTGTAAGAGCAATAGGCTATACCATATACCCCACAGCCTAAGGAATATTAGTAGGCTGTACAATCTAGGTTTGTGAAAGTATACTCCGCATTGTTTGCACAAGGAGAAAATTGCTGGAAGACACATTTCTCAGAACAGTATCCTCATCATTAAGCACTGCATGACTGTAGTTTCTTTGGGAGCTATATCAGGAGACACATCAGAGAGTAAGGAATTGAAACTAGTTAGAGAGGCCGGGCGCGGTGGCTCATGCCTGTAATCCCAGCACTTTGGGAGGCCGAGGCGGTCGGATCACGAGGTCAAGAGTTTGAGACCATCCTGGCCAACGTAGTGAAACCCTGTCTGTACTGAAAATACAAAAATTAGCCAGGCGTGGTGGCAGGCACCTGTAGTCCGAGCTACTCAGGAGGCTGAGGCAGGAGAATTGCTTGAACCCTGGAGGCGGAGGTTGCAGTGAGCCGAGATCGCGCCCTTGCACTCCAGCCTAGGGACAGAGTGAGACTGTGTCTCGAATAAATAAATAAATAAAATATTTTTAAAAATAAAATAAAATGAAACTAGTAAGAGAAAGTAACCAACACAAAGTATGTAAATGAGCAGGTTACCCCTATGGGCAAGAGTAAGGAAGCTGGGGTAATTATCAACCAATTTATATCAGTTACTGGCTATGGGCTACTCCGAGGAGTGTTAACTCCTTGGTGCCTGTGTTAACTCCTTGGTGCCTGATGTCTTTGTGGTTTGAGCATAGAATTGAGTCAGACTAACAGATGCTTACCTTAAGCCATCACCATGTACTAGACCTGTGATAGCAAAGGGAATTTTGGGCAGGGTAATCCTATAATTCTAGCACTTCAGGAGGCCAAGGCAGGTGGATCACCTGAGATCAGGAGTTTGAGACTAGCCTGGCCAACATGGTGAAACCCCATCTCGACCGAAAATTCAAAAATTAGCCAGGTGTGGTGGTGCGTGCCTGTAATCTCACCTACTCGGGAGGCTGAGGCAGGAGAATCACTGGAACCTGGGAGGTGGAGGCTGCAGTGAGCCGAGATCATGCCACTGCACTCCAGGCTGGCCAACAGAGTGAGACTCAGTCTCAATTAAAAAAAAAAAAAAAAAAAAAAAGGGAAAAGGAAAAGAAAAGGGATACCTATATGATTATGAGATCAACTAGCTACTGTAAGGAAGTTTCTTTTAGAAATATATTTCTTATTTTCTCTAGCAAATGGTCTAAAGGTACAAAAATGTGATAGACATAAAAGAGATAGCTACTTGAACTTTATGAGAAAGATAGGCAGGTCATTTTGTATTTTAGTTTAGGTATTGTATTTACCTATTCTTCTTCAATATTGTTGATTCTTCCTGTTCATTTAAATGTATCTTTATTTTCTGAGTAATCTTTCAAAAATTCAACATTCAAACCTCTTTTCCTATGAAGTTTCCAGTTTCTAGATTTGGATTTTTGTATTTTTATGTCAATAAGCATGAAAGACTTAGGTTAAATATACTCTAGCATGAAACATGAGCTTTTTAATGTTAAAGCAGAGTCTTTCCTGAGAGCAAGGTAGATATACTCTGACATAAGATACACCTTTTTTTTTTTTTTGAGACTGAGTCTCACTCCGTCACCCAGGCTGGAGTTCAGTGGCACTATATCGGCTCACTGCAACCTCCGCCTCCCTGGTTGAAGTGATTCTTCTGCCTCAGGCTTCCAAGTAGCTGGGACTACAGGCGCATGCCACGACGCCCGGCTAATTTTTGTATTTTTAGTAGAGATGGGGTTTCACTGTATTGGCCAGGCTGGTCTCAAACTCCTGACCTCATGATCCACTCACCTCGGCCTCCCAAAGTGCTGAGATTACAGGCGTGAGCCACCGCGTGCGGCCAAGGTACACCTTTTATAGTGAGTCTTGCTATCTGAAGTAAAACCCAGGCATTAAAGAAGGCAGGAGTGGGATAAGCATTTTCTCTTGGTATCAGCCAAATGTATTCATTTCCTAGGGTGGCTGTAACAAGCACCATGAACTGGATGACTTTAAACAACTATGTCTTCTTTCCTGGTTCTAGAGGATGAGCAGTCTGAAGTCAGGGTGTTGGCAGCTCCCTCTGAAGCCTCTCTGGGGGAGAAGTTCTAGCTTCTGGTAGCTCCAGGTGTTCCTTGCCTTGTGACAGCAGAACTCCAATCTCTGCCTTAGTCTTCACATGGCCACCTTTCCTGTGTCTCTGTCCAAATTTCCCTTTTCTTATAAGGACACAAGTCATACTGGCGTAAAGGCCCACCTTCCTCTAAGTATGGCTTCATCTTAATTAATTCCCAAATAAGTTCACTTTCTGAGTATCAGGGATGGGATTCAATCTATGATACCAAGTCATCAAGATCAAGATTAATTTTAAATCTATTTATGTGTATGTACATCTCATTTGGAAAAATGAAATTTGAAAAATGAAGTTAGGAGGCTTTAAGGAACAATTTATTTTGTATCAATTATTTGGAAATCATTATACTTAGAAAATATTCATAGAACTAATAGCTAATTAAAGAACTAAAGACCACTAGAAATTATAATTAATGAGTCTTTTTTTCTGAAAACATCTGAGTAAAAAATTAATGTCCTCAGTAATATGTAACTATTAGCAGATTTCTTATATTCTTAAGGCAATTTTTAAAACTGGTATTAACATAGCTTTTGAAATATTTAAGGTATTTGTTTTTAACAAACATTGAAAGATTCAGAGTAGCATACAGGCATACTTCATTTTATTGACCTTCACTTTATTCGGTTCCACGGATGTTGTGGGTTTGGGGGGTTTTGTTGTTTTACAAATCAAAGGTTTGTGGCAACGCTGTGTTGAGCAACTCAATGCCATTTTTCCAACAGCAGGTGCTCCCTTTGTGTTTCTGTGTCACATTCTTACAAGATTTCAAGCCTTTTTGTTATTATAGTATTTGTTAAGGTGGTGTTTGACCGGTGATCTTTGATGTTCCTGGTATAACTGCTTTGGGGAGCCACGAACCATGCACATAGAAGACAGCAAACTTTGTCGATAAATGTTGGGTGTGCTCTGATTGCTCCACCTACTGGCCGTTTTCCATCTCTCTCCCTCTCCCAGGTTGTCTATGTTCCCTGAGACACAACATTGAAATTGGGCCAAATATTAATAATACCCCTACGATGGCTTCTAAGTGTTCAAGTGAAAGGAAGAGTCACATCTCTCACTTTAAATCAAAAGCTAGAAATGATTGAGCTTAGTGAGGAAGGCATGTTGACAGCTAAGATAGGCTGAAAGCCAGGTCTTTTGCACCAGATAACCAAGTTGTGAATGCAAAGGAAAAGTTCTTGAAGGAAATTAAAAGTGCTCCTCCAGAGAACACACGAATGAGAAGAAAGCAAAACAGCTGTATTGCTGATATGGAGAAAGGGATTTTTTTGTTTTATTTTGGTTTGGTTTTTTTTGACACAATGTCTCACTGTCTTGTCCAGGCTGGATCCAAACCCCTGGGCTTAAGTGATCCCCTTACCTCAGGCTCCCAAGTAGCTAGGATTATAGGTGTATACCACCATGCCCGGCTAATATGGAGAAAGTTTTAGTGTTCTTGATAGAAGCTCGAACTATCTGCAATATTCCCTTAAGCAAAGGACTAGTCCAGAGCAAGGTCCTTACTCTTTAATTCTAGAGTTAGAAAACAGAGAGGTGAGGAAGCTGCAGAAGAAAAGTTGGAAGCTTGCAGAGGTTGTTTCATGTGGTTTAAGAAAAGAAGCCATAGCCCTAACATAAAACTGCAAGGTGAAGCAGCAAGTGCTAATGTAGAAGCTGCCGCAAGTTCTCCAGAAGGTCTAAGATCACTGATGAAGACAATGAAAACAACAGATGCTCAATGTTGACAAAACAGCCTTGGAAGAAGAGGCCATCCAGGCTTTAATTGCTTGAGAAGAGAAGTCAATGCTTGGCTTCAAAGGATATGCTGACTCCCTTGTTAAGGGCTAATGTGGCTGGTAACTTTAAGTTGAAACCAATGCTCATTACCATTCTGAAAATCCTAGAGCCTTTGAGAGTTATGCTAAATCTATTCTGCCTGTGCTATATAAGTGGAACAACAAAACCTGGATGACAGCACATCTGTTTACAGCATGGTTTACTGAATATTTTAAGCCCACTGTTGAGACCTACTGCTCAGAAAAAAACGATTCCTTTCATTGAGACCTACTGATCATTGACAAAGTACCTGATCATTCAAGAACTCTGATGGAGGTGTGCTAGGAGGTTAATGTTGTTTTCTTGCCTGCTAAAACAACATCCATTCTGCAGCCCATAGATCAAGGAGTAATTTTGATGTTCATATCTTATTATTTAAGAAAATACATTTCATAAGACTGTAGCTGTCATAGGTAGTGATTTATCTCATGGATCTGGGCAAAATAAATTGAAAACCTTTTGGAAAGGATTCACCATTCTAGATGTCATTAAGAATATTCATGGCTGGGCGTGGTGGCTCACGCCTGTAATCCCAGCACTTTGAGAGGCCAAGGTGGGCAGATCACGGGGTCAGGAGTTCAAGACCAGCCTGGCCAACGTGGTGAAACCCTGTCTCTACTAGAAATACAAAAAAAAAATTAGCCAGGCACGGTGGTGTGTGCCTGTAATCCTAGCTACTTGAGAGTCTGAGGCAGGAGAATTGCTTGAACCTGGGATTCTGAGGTTACAGTGAGCCAAGATCACACTACTGCATTCCAGCCTGGGCGACAGAGCAAGACTCATCTCAGGGGAAAAAGAAAAGAAAAGAAAAGAATATTCATGATTCATGAGAGGTCAAAACATCAACATTAATAGGGGTTTGGGATGAGTTGATTCCAAACCCACATGGATGACTTTGAGAGGCTCAAGACTTCAGTGGAGGAAGTAACTGCAGATGTGGTGGAAATAGCAAGAGAACTGGATGTAGACGTGGAACCTGAAGACATGATGGAACTGCTGTAATCTCATGATAAAATTTGAATGGATGAGAAGTTGCCTGTTATGGATGATCAAAGAAAGTGGTTTCTCGAGATGGAATCTACTGCTGATGAAGATGCTGTGAACATTGTTGAAATGACAACAAAGGATTTAGAATATCACATACACTTAGTTGGTAAAGTAGTGGCAGGATTTGAGAGGATTGGCTTCAGTTTTGAGAGAAGTTGAAATGTGGGTAAAATGCTATGAAATAGCATTGCATGTCACAGGGAAATTTTTTGTGAAAGGAAGAGTTGATTGATATGGCAAACCTCATTGTTTTCATGTTTTAAGAAATTGTCACAGCCACCCAACTTTCAGCAACCACTACCCTGATTAGTCAGCAGCCATCAACATTAAGGCAAGTCCCTCCACCAGCAAAAAGATTACAACTCACTGAAAGCACAGATGATCATTAGCATTTTTTAGTAAAAGTATTTTTAAATTAAGGTTTGTATACTGTTTTTGTAGACATGCTGTTGCACACTTAATAGACTACAATATAATGTAAACATAACCCTTATGCTTACTAGGAAACAAAAAAATTTGTGTGACTTGCTTTATAGTGATACTTCATTGCACTCACTTTTACTTGCTTTATGGTGATACTCACTTTATTGGAACTAAACCTGCAATATCTCTGAGGTGTGGTTGTACTGTAAAAATATATTCTTCCTCCTTTTATCTTCACATTTACCCCTTTCTTCTCTTTAGACTGTTGTGTATCCTTTTAGGACACATGACTTAAAGAGATCATTTCTAAAAGAACATGATACTAGAGTAATTTTTGGTAAGGCTGAACTCTCAGTCCTCATAATCTCTAGTTAATTGAACCAAATTGTTTAACAGAAAAACTGTATCTATGACTCCTTCCTCTTTTGTACCATCTACATCTCATCCTGTTGATTTTATATCTTGAATATTCCCCATACCTCTTTCTTTCTTCTTGTTTTTATTACTTCTTCTTTGGTTTGAGCCTCACTTATACTTAATTTGTTTTTGCGGTTTAACTGATCTTTTTGCCTCTAACTGCTCTTGTTTTCCACAAATACAAAATGAAGATCTAATCATGTTATTCCCTTGATTAAAATACCTATTTCCTATGGGACAGTGCCAACATAAAGGCCATGGCTCACAAAGTTCTTTGTGACTTGGGTTTGCTGGCTTAACATTGCTTTTTTTCCAGCTCTCCTGACGGTGAACTTAGGACTTTAAATGTACTGATTTTACATGCGGTCATTTACCAGAACTTTACCTGTTTGGTACTCTTCCATTCCCATTTCTTAGTCATTCTTCAAGACATAGCCTAAAGCATAAGTTCCCTGTTCCTTAAAAACAACTTTTTTATTGTGGTATATACATAACATAAAATATACCATTAACCACTTTAAGTGTACAATTTCACTAGTATTAAGTACATTTATAATATTGTACAACCATTACCCCATTACCATCATTTTATACTGGAACTTTGTACTTTTATTATTCTTACAGCTTTTCTGTGAGTTTAAAATTTTTTTCAAAATAAAAAGTAAAAACAAAACAATAATGATAACATGTTTTAATGTATAGAGTTCAGTTAAAATACATGACAATAATACAGAAAGGGTAGGAGAGGGTAGTGGAGTAAAAATGTTAAAATACTGCAATAAAAGACAAAGATTATATTTCAAAATAACCAGAAGAATGTTCTTACTACAAAGAAATGATAAATATATGAGGTGATGAATATGCTTAATACCCAGATTGATCATTACACAAAGTGTACATGTATCAAAACATCGCACTGTGCCCCATCAACATATGCAATTATTATGTGTCAGTTAAAAACAAAACTTCAAATACATTTACTTTCTCTGGGGAAAGAAAAAAGAGGAGTTTGACAGTTTCTCTAAAAGTTAATTATAGACTTACCATATGAACTAGCAATTCTACTTCTGCGTATATACCCATCACAGTTACTCAAACAATATATGTGCATGTATGTTCATAGTGGCAATATTCATAATAGCCAAAAAGGAATGAAGTACTGATGCTACAATGTGCATGAGCCTCAAAAACATTATGCCATGTGAAAGAAGCCAGGCACAAAAGGTCACATCGTGAATGATTCCATATATATGCAGTGTTCAGAATAGGCCAATCCATAGAGACAGAACTGCATATTGGTGGTTGTCAGAGACTAGGGGGAGGAATAATGGATAGAAACTGCTTAATGAGTACCTTGCTTTATTTTGGAGTGATGGAAATGTTTTGGATCTAAATAGAGGTGGTCTGCATAACATTGTGAGTGTATGAAATGCTTTAGTACTAGATTGTGTTCAGATGGCTAATTTTATGTTTTATGTATTTTACTCCAATAAAGTTTTTAAAAATTAAAAAAGACAAAGAATGTCAGATTGGGTTTTAAAAGTCCGCCTCTCTGCTGCCTACAAGAAACACATCTTAAATACAGATGCTCCTGGACTTACGTTGGGGTTACATCATAAGTTGAAAATATTGTATGTTGGCCTGGTGCAGTGGCTCACGCCTGTAGTCCCAGCACTTTGGGAGGCTGAGGTGGGTGGATCGCTTGAGGCCAAGAAACCAACATGGCCTAACCCTGTCTCTACTAAAAATACAAAAATCAGCTGGGCATGGTGGCACATCCCTGTAATCCCAGCTACTTGGAAGGCCAAGGCACGAGAATGGCTTGAACCCGAGAGGTGGAAATTGCAGTGAGTCAAGGTTGCACCACTGCACTCCAGCCTGGGTGAGAGAGTGAGTCTCTGTCTCAAAAAGAAAAGAAAATATTGTATGTCAAAACAAAAAGCACTAATACCCCAATATACCCATCATAAAACCCAGAAGTCATAAGCTAAACCATCATAGGTCCAAATTCTCCTTGACTTATAATGCGGTTATGTCCCAGTAAAGTAAAAAATCTTAAATTGAATGAACTATTGTAAGTTGAAGATGTGGAAAAGTTGAAAGCAAAGAATGGAGAAATATATACTGTGCAAGCCCTAACAACAACAAAAAAGTTAGGATAGTGTATGATATCAAAGTAGACTTTAAAGGAGTTAAAAGGGGCATTTCATAATGCCAAATGTTCAGTATACCAGGAGGCACAAAAACTTAAGTTTGTATATGCATAATAATATAACCTCAAAATACATAGTGCAAAAAGTGGCAGGATTGGAAGACAAAACAAAAGAAAAACAAATCTATAGTAGTAAAAGAAAATCTTAATACTTTTAGTAATTGATAGAATAAACAGAATTTTAGTAAAGAATATAGAAGATTTAAACAACTTAATGAAGGAAGTTGACCTAATTGACATATATAGGATACTGCACCCAACAACAGTAGAATGTACATTCTTTTCAAGTACAAATGGAACATTTTCCAAAACTGACCATTTCATTGGCTATAAAACAAACAAATTTCAAATTATTGAAATCATAAAGAATATATTATCTGAACACTATGGAATTAAACTTAGCAGTCAATAATGGGAAGATTACTAGAAATTGTCTAAATGTCTAGAAGTTAAGCAGTATAATTCTGAAAGATATCATGTTTCAAAGAAGAAATCACTATGGAAAGAAAATAGTTTAACTATGATAATGAAAATACGATATATCAAAATTTGTTGTTTTCTGATGTTTAAACTCAAGTTCTATAAATTTAGTCATAAATGTATATGTCTTAAAATAAGGAAAGGTGAAATCAGTGATCTGAAAGTCTTCTTCTGAAGGAGTTAGAAAAAGAACAATAAAAGGAACCCAGAGAAATTAGATAAAAGGAAACAATTAAGATGAAAGTAAATATTAGTGAAATAGGAAAGAAGCATGTAATAAAAAGGATCAAAAAGGCCAAAAGTTGGTCATTTGAAAACACTAGTAAAATATAAATTCTTAGCAAGACTAGTGAAGGGGGAAAGAGAAAAAGAAAAAACTAGCATTATGAATGAAAATGTGTTACTGTAGATTCTGTAGACATCAATAGGCTGCTAAGAGGCTATTATAAGCAATTTATGGCAATGATTTTGAAAAATATATGAGATGGGCGAATTTAAAAGACTGCTTAAGAAAATGAGTGTAAAAAGAAATAAAAATGTAAATACTTTTATATCTATTGAAGAAATTGAATTCATAATTTTAAACCTTACTATAAAGAAAAGTCCTGACCCAGATGACTTTACTATACATGTAAAGTCTCAATGAACTCTTCCATACAGTAGAAAAAGAGGAAAAACTTTATGAGGTCAGAATAGTCCTGATACTAAAATCTTACAAGATAAGACAGAAAAATTATAGATGAGTCTCTTTCATGAACATAAAAGCACATTCCTCAGAGAAAGAAGATATCTGCAGTATCTAACAAAGAACTCCTACAAATAAATAAGAAAAAGACAGCCTGATAGAAAAATATGCAGAGACTTCAACAAGTACTTCACAAAAGAAATTCCTCATTAATCACCACAGAAATGCAAATTCAGACTATGGTGAGATACCATACACTTGCTATAAATTAGTAAGACCGACAATACCAAGTGTTGGGAAGAATGTGAAGCAAATGAAATTGTCATACAGTGCTGATGGGAGTGTAAATTAGTACATCTGCTTTTGAAAATTTATTAGCAATATGTATGAAGTTTAGATAAATGCCTGGCCTACAACCAAGCAATTCCAGTCTTAGGTATATACTCAAGAGAAATGCGTGCACAAATTTACCAAAATACATGTACAAGAATGTTTATAGCAGCTTTATTCCTAATAGCCTTAAAGTATAAACAGCCTAGATGTCCATTAACAGTAGAATGTATAAATTGTGCAATATTCCTACAGTGAAATATTATACCACAGAGAAAAACACAATACTGCTACATGGAATGACATGGATGAATTTCACAAATAATATTGAGCAGAAGAAGCCAGACACAAAGTAATATATATTGTGTGATTATTTCTATAAATTTCAATAACAGGCTAATTTGTGATGCAAAGAAGCCAGAAGAGTGATTATCTCTGAAGAGTAGTGGAACATTGTGACTGTACTACTAATAATCTTCTATATGTTGATCAGGGTAGTAATTACAGACATGTGTTCATTCTCTGATAGTTCATTTGGGCACTTGCATATGTTATACTGAGTGTATGTTATACTTCAGTATATTCCCTTCTCAAGTTTGACCTATAGGACCATTGATTATCTTCTGCCATATCAGTCGTGTCTCCAGATTGGACTTTTATTTTCCTCCTTTGATTTTGGTTTCATTAAAAATACTTGTACTTTTATCAGCTCTCTAGATATATCTCATCCATTTTTTTCTAACGTCACTGTTCTCTTTTTGTGACCTCGAGTGCATAGTTGGCTGTCATTGTTAAAGCTACCTGACCAGCATAAGTCAGTTCATCTGCTCCTATTGCATAGATGCTCTTATCTTTTTGCATTCTACTAAGTATGCCAAATAGTTCATTGAGGTTTTTTGTTTCTCAGTCATTTTTAAAGATGTGTTTTTTCTATGACTCTACTTTCCACAAATTACCAGTATTCCTTTTATTAAAATCAGATTTATTGGCTTCCCCACAACCTCCAGACCCTTCCTCAAACATGGTAAAATCCATTCAAACTTATTTTCAGGAATCACAAGGACAGTTGCCTTTTTAGAGAATGGCCAGATCCTTTGCTGAGATCTATACCTCAGAAGTAAATTGGTGTCCATTTTGGTTGCCACTTTATTGTAGACAGGGGCCAGAAACATTATATTCAGGTGGTGGTCTTACTGTCTACTTCAGTAAATCATATAACTGAAAACCTACAGTTGGCAGCCTATATTCTACCAAGGTTATTGCTAGAATTAACCTATTGTGTTAGTTCTTGGGGAGTCCCCTTCACCCCCAAAATTACTCAGCCAGAAAGTGGTAGAACCAGGACTTGAACTCAAATCTTGAGGAATATGGCTGAAATCCATATTCTTAACCATATTCCATTTTTCTAAACCTGCTGTTCTCACTTAGCAGTGTATTTTGGACATTTTCCCATGCAGATATACATATAGATACATCTCATCTTAATGGATACAAAGTGTTCTGTTCTATCAGTTCCCAATAACTTAATTAGCAAATCTCCAATTAATGGCTTTTTAGATTTTATTTATTTGTTTGTTTGTTTGTTTCTGAGAGAACTTTTGCTCTTGTCCCCCAGGCTGGAATGCAATGGTGCAATCTCGGCTCACTGCAACCTCCCCCTCCCGAGTTCAAGTGATTCTCCTGCCTCAGCCTCCCGAGTAGCTGGGATTACAGGCGCCCATCACCATGCCTAGCTAATTTTTGTATTTTTTTTTTTAAGTAGAGACAGGATTTCGCTATGTTGGCCAGGCTGGTCTCGAACTCCTGACCTCAGGTGATCCAACTGCCTTGGCTTCCCAAAGTCCTAGGATTACGGGCATGAGCCACCACGCCCAGCCTAGATTTTCTTTAAAAAAAAGTTTTAAAAATGTTTATTTCTTTCATTATTTTTTTGGATACAGGGTCTCACTCTGTCACCCAGGCTGGAGTGCATGGTGTGATCGTAGTTTGCTGCAGCCTCGTACTGGACTCAAGCAATCCCCCCTCAACCTCAGCCTCTTAAGTAGCTGGGACGACAGACACACACCACTACACCCAGTTAATTTTTAATTTTTTTATTTTATTTAGAGATGGAGTCTCACTATATTGCCCAAGACAGTCTCAAACTCCTAGCTTCAAGCCAGCCTCCTGCCTCAGCCTCCCAAAATGCTGGGATTACAAGCATGAGCCACCATGCCTGGCTTTTTCAATTGTTTCTAATTTATATCTGTCTTCTTGTGCCAGTGCCATACTATTCTAATTACTATAGTTTTATGGTTTATTTTAATATCTAGTAGGACAAGTCCCATATTTTTCTCTCTAAACATTTTTTAACCTTAAGCAAGTAGTTCTTTTAGAATAATGATATATTTAATATATAATATTCTTCAACATCCCTATTTTGATTTTAACTGGAATTTGTTAGATAAACATTATAAAAGGTAGAATTTTTATCAGTTTAGTACTGGATAGGATAGAGAAATTTTCAGTGCAGGGTCTGGCTAAAGCAAGTTTTGGGTCAGTGTTTCAACCTCTGGTCTGGAAGTCCCTGGACCTAGAACATTTACTTAATTGGCTGTTGTTGGGGCATTTGAGTAGTGCCATCAGAGTCACTAACAGCCATGGTTCTTGGATTTTTGGATTATGGATCCCTTTTAAAAGCATGTGAAAGTTATGTGCCATCTTCCCTCAAAGGGACATAAACGGAACTTTATGTACAATTTCAGGGTGAAATCTATGTATGGATCATAGGTTAATAATTCCTGCTATGGGAACTGAAGATACCAAGATATAGAAGTCTCGTATTTTAGGAGTATCTAATAAATGACTGGATTATTATGTAATTGTCTGCAAAGAAAAATTACTATTTTTGTGATACATGGATTAATGATCAGCTATTGTACCCCAATAATAAAAATAAGAATATTGAATTTCTCTGATACCCTGAATGAGAATGAGGATTTTGAATAACAACCTTGGGGGATGTCTAGGCTAAACAAGGAACAGTTATAAAAGTAGTAAGGAAGACAGATATGCCAGGATATGGAACAGAACATGAACTTTCAAGTCACTTAGACCAGAATTTGAATCTCATCTCTGCCACTTACTAGCTCTGGGAATTTAGGCAAGTCACACATGATGCTCTGAGTCTAAATACATTACAGTTACTGTTAACAATAACAATAATAAAATATATCAAGAAAATAGAGCATTTCTAATTTTAAATGTGAAACTCTGAGTAAGAAGAGTCAAAGCAAAATAGTGAGGTATTAAAGGTGAGTTTGGGTTTTTTTGCAGTTAAATGATAGTCATTTAGCAAAAGCTAGTTCTTGCAGAATTAGAAGCCTGACTTGAGATTTCATGAAAAAAGCCAGTAGTTTTAGTAACTCAGAAATTTGAAGAAAAGGACTAGTGAACAAATTATACAGATGGAAAAGTATACATACACTTCAAAGGAGCACCCAACAGAACATATTGCCATTTTGTAGATCACTGGGATTTAATCTTTCATCTATCATGACAACAACAACAGTTCTGTGCCAAGAACTGTGCTAAACACTATATGCATTATCTCTTTTAATCTTCACAACAACCCCCAGGAGGTAGATCTCATCTTCTGCATTTTATCAATGAAGTAGGTCACAGACCTGGTAAGTGGCTAGGATTTATTCCCACGCTTAAGCATTATACCGTTACCTCTTGAATTAGTCCACTCATGTAACTGCAATCTAACAAAAAAGTTCAAATGACCAGGAATTTTTATGTATCTCTATAATGTACAGAATTTATTTTGAAAATGAGGGATTTGTTAAAGTTATCAAAACAGCCCAGTTTAGTACCCCTACATCTGTATTTTTATATAATGATAGTAAAGAAATGTGGAACCTAAGGCAACTTCTAAATGCATTGATTCAATTTTTTTTTCCAGTTAACCAAGTTCAGTTAACTGGAACCTTTTATTCTTCTAATCATCGTTATTTATATATGTATTTATACATATGAACATAAGGAAATAAATTCAGTCAACCATTAAGCATTATATCCAAACAAGCCCAAATGTTTTCTTTCATCTGTTTAGAAGTTTTTCAGATAAGGAATATTACATCTTTTAATTTTTTGCTAAAATTAGAATTAATTTTTACTTTATGTAAGAAAAAGAGCACATTGAAACTATACCATATACTGATCATTTATATAAGATAATCTTATCTGAAAGGCAATCTGTTTTTTATTTGTCTGAAATAAAACTGACATCTCTTAATAAATCTAAGTTGTCTTTTCTTGGCTGTTAGATCTTTTGTGGGAATAAGAGAGCACTGAGTACAAAATATTTTTATTTCAACTGTTCAAAAACTAGGTTATAATATATAAATTTCTCTAAAAATATTTGAATGTGGCTTTAAGGAATACTGTGCTGTTCAAGAACTTTGATTATAAGTGAATTCTATTTAATTAAAACTTGACTGCAAAAAATTTTTTGAGTGCTCCTAATTTGTAATATAATTTGTAATGTGAGAAAAAGCAAACTAATGCCAAAATGCTTTTGTGATAAGATTTCTGTATCTGAAGTACTGGTCTAGTTAATTTAAAATGAAAGAGAAATATGGAAATTCCTTCACTAGTGATCAGCACTTATTGAGGCTCTTAGGTTTTGTAAAAATGTTTAGAGTTACAGAAGTATTTTATACTTTTTATATGATTAAAATTTAATTTCTTCCCCTATTTTTTGTTTGGCTTTCTTTTGTCTGTTTTCTTTCTTTAATTGAAAAAACTAATGGAACCAAATATAAGATGGTACCACTGTTTTTTCTTTCTTTTGTATAATCTTGTTGCGTGTCTCTACATAAGCTGTTCTGGCCACTCATCATAGTAACCAGCTGGGCCATTTCACCTGCTGGAGCCATTAAAGAGGACTCTCTCCCCCTAGATTAATCCCCTCCGACATTAGTTTTTTGCACTGACAACTAGAGCAGGCATTCAGAATTTGCAGGTGGCCAGTGTGACGCACATAATTGCCTACAATTTTAGGCAATGAATAAAAATGGTCTACATTACTTGTCAAAGGTTGTATATGCAGTGCCAAGTGAGATCTATGGGAAGCCTTTTAGGGTTTAAAGAACAGTTAATAGCAAGGCTGCACAGGGCTTTTTTAATCATAATGCATTTGTAATATAGCACTTTGATCTTCTCCTTGTAGGAAATGGTGTTACATTAGCCACTTTTAAACATTTATGAGTGAAATTCAGTTATAGAAGAGTAAAAGTGATTATTCTTAAGCAGAACATGTTAGATTTCATTAAAAGTTTTCAGCTTGCCCCTTCCTTGTTAAAATCTGTGGGAAGTCCTTTGCCTGGAGGGTTTCAAATCAGGATCTAAGGATATAAGGCTTTTTCCTTATTTTTCCTGTTGGTAACAGCAAGATTTGGAAGGAAGGTATACTAAATATTGAGATAATTTATACAAATGGATATTTAAAGAAGAATAACTGATTATGGTAAAGTAAAGTACATCGATAAAAATCCAGGAAATTGATTACTAATAATTGTGTTACAATAACTTTTGAGAAATGCATATTTAAAACATATCCATAAATTATCTTTAATAACAACAACAACAAAAACCCAGATGACTCTCAAATGCACTTCTTCTGGAAGAGCAAAATTTGACCTTTCAGACCCGAGAGCCTTTTATTAACACCTGCCTGTAAGGAGAACCTTGCCACACGCAGCTTTTAGATTCAGAACCACAAAACTGATGAGGAAAGGCTTGAAGGGTTCAGTTTGTGTCACTTGCTGTTTGCCGTTTCCATTTCACAGATGATTAATCTTTCTGTGAAGAAAGGCCAGAGAAACAAAGCACATTGGGCTCTTCCTGCAGTTACTCCTTCTGAATGCACACTAGCTTGCTAACTAAAAGGCCTTTAGATTTCCAGCAGAGAGAGATGTTCTGAAAGTGAATGCAGCTGGTTGGAGGTCACCAGTGCAGGGCTCTTGCCATTGTGTAATGGAGGCTTTGGCAGGTTGGGGGGGTGGGGGAGTTGGGGGTATCAGGGGTGCGGCTGCAGGAGAAGTGGTCAGGGAGAAGGTGTTGACAAAAAATTAATTTAAAATAAAAAGGGATTTGGTCAGTTGATTTAATATTTTGGAGGCTGGATCATCGATAATAGGCTCAATTTTGTCTTGTTTGTTTTTCTTCTTAAGGGAAAAATGTAATTTAGTCTTTCTTCAGTATATTCCCTCACTCCATTTTCTAATAGCATGTTTGTCTTCTATATGGCATCACTAGGTAATATTGAAATGGTATTAACTCTTGTATTTAGTCTTTGATGTAAGTGAATTGACATTTTTCAGGCTGTTACAAATTTTTGCTAATATTATCCATTTTATACATTAAAAATTTAATGCCACAATGTTTTATTAGTATTTGGTTTTTAAGTGAGATATTGAAAATAATTATTTGTGTGACCTAGCCCCCTTTCATTAAAACAATCTATTTTTATTTCGAAAATTTAAAAACTTTTTATTTTAATATTTAGTATCTAAATGCTTAGTTATTCATGTATATTTACTTTTTTCTCAATCGTGTCTAGGATATAATGTGCAAAGTAAAATCCTGGGTTATAGATCAAAAGAAACCTGTTCGCTTCTATCATGATTGGAATGACAAAGAGGTAAGTTATAAATATCATGCCATCTCTTACTGCCTTTGCTTTGATTTGCTAGAGAACAAATTAGAGTTGTCATTATTTTACACTTACCATTATATCTAAACTTTTATTTCTGTCAGTGATTGCTTATTCCTGGGCTTGTTATTTTTTTCTTTTCCCCCATTCATGATATTTCATAACCACTAATCTTTTGGAAACAAGAATTATAAAAATGAAAATGCCTACTTGTTTTAAAGAATGTTTACTTTCAAATTCTTCAGTGATTTACTCCATATTTACTAAACTTTTAAAAGGATTCTTTCTCCATCTCCCACTTTAGATTGAAGTGTTGAATAAACACTTATTTTTGACTTCAAAACCAATGGTCTACTTGGTTAATCTTTCTGAAAAAGACTACATTAGAAAGAAAAACAAATGGTAAGTTTTTCCTCACCATATATACCGAGATGCATCATCTCTGTACACACACAAATACACACCCATGTATATGTACTTAACCGCAATGTTTAATTTTAATATTTTTGTCCTTATTATTAAAAAGTTTAAAATGAATGAGAAGGCTTTGCTTGGTATTTACCTTCACAGATGAGTCTTCTAATTGATTTATAGTTAGAGAACTTAAGAAAACCTGAATTAAATTAAGCAATATTGAATTATATGTTTACTTATCAAATGTAAGTTTATTAGACGTTATTATTTATTTCCATTGCAAAATGGGAATAAATGTAGTCACAACAATAAAACTTCTTACATTAGGATTTCTAGCTGTGTTGATATTATAAGTGACTTTAAAATACCCACTTGGGGTTGTAGCTGGGCATGAATTTTAAAATCCAGATTGAATGCTTTTAAAAAAAAAAAAAAAGGCTGTGTGTGGGGAAAGACCAGTACCTGTTTCAAATGCTTTAAAAGTACATCGAGGTAAAAACTGTTCATTCATGTATTGATTGTCATTTTTGGCATGTAACCAAAATGTACAAGATTTGTTGCTGTCACTAATAACTTCAGAAAATTATGTGTTCATGTACGTGTAGGCATGTCCACATTTGGCATACCACTCACTTTGACTTGCCTCACTGGACTCTAAGTATTTTATACTATTGAGTCATACAAACAAATCAAAACTATCCAAAGCAAAATATCTGAATTCTCCTAAAATATATTGTCTGTTTCTCCCTGTACTTCATTAAGTACTTAGATGCACATGGTTTCAATTTTCCATTAAAAATTCTCATTTCCATATGATATCAAAGAGTGAGAAGGCTTTAAACTGAAAAATAAACATTCATAGACTGGAAGCCAAAACAATAATTAATGTCAGATGGTTAACTCCAATAAATCATTAGAATAAATTCTGTGAAATTACTGCAACTAAAAATGCCCTGTTAATATTACTATAAGACATTTTGTGTTCCTGATAGAAGCTGAATTTAGCCTCTTTATTGGTAATGTTCTAAAAAGCATAAATTGAACTTAAAGATTTCATTCAGGCTGGTCAGTGTCCTCCATCAGGTAATTAACTTTAAAATAATCAGTTCTGTTGCCTTTCAAATTCTTATAAATGTGATGATTGTGTTAAAAATTGTTACCTTTAGGAATGAATTTTAAAATTTATTACTTGACCTCAGTTAATAAATCTTCTCATTGTGGTATGAATGGTAAGGTTTCCTCTGGCTCTGTGAAACAATACAGACATCAAAGTTTACATGAAAAGGGATGAGTCAGTTTCCTTGCCCAAAGGGGCTTCTCACACCTGTATTTGGATGATTACAGGTAGAACTCCCTGGCTCTAATTGTATAGTAAATACCATTTCCCAGACCCTAATGGTAGACAGACTGCTTAGGAGACGCCAGTCTGTGATTTAGCTGTCGCCAGACACCCCATGTTTTTTGTGAGACCAGTTGTGATGATGATATGGTTATAGCCAATTGAAAGTAAACTCTTGTCTAAATAGCAAATTTTAATTTATAATAATGTAGAGGTATGAATGATCCTATTTTATAAAACCAAATCTTAACAGGTTTTAGGTATAACTAATGATCTGGTTTGGGGTTGGTGTGCGTATGTTTTGGGGGGAGGGTTGGGAGGGATCCAGATCTTGTGGAAGTTAGTGTAATTGTAGCTGAAAGATCAAAGACTGGGTAACTGAGTGATGTTCCAGAAGAGAATTTACCACATAGCCATTTTCTGTACAGTTTCTGCCGCCTGCTGTTCCTATTTTGCCTCAAGCTAGCCATTGACTACCCCCTGTGCATCCCTGCTCGTAAAAAATGATTGAGGAAGTATTTGTCATGTATTTATGAGTGGGAAATATTGTGTGATAGGGAATGGCATCTACTGGAGCCAGAAAGATTGCCATTTTCCTTTCATTCAGCCACTCTGCTACAGCTTTAAATCCTCTGTTTATGCAACATAGCCTTTGTATTAAAGTGCAGAATAAATTTTTATTATGAAGGATATGAATACTAGGTTTTCATCATTTATAACACTGAAAGCAGATGTAAATAGTTAAAATCCATTTTAACTACTAAATCCTTTTAATTGTGTTAGCATCTTGTTTTTTGGTAATGTTTACATCTAAGCTGCATTTGCATTATTAGTTGCTTCTTTAGCAAAAGAAAAAGTTTTTGTTTTTTAAGATTAACATGTAATGTTACTATAGCAAATAAGCCTGATGCAGGAAATAGTAATAAATATTTTCATGGGTCTTTTAGATCTGGAAAACTATTTTAAACCATCAAGAAAGAGGTGAGGAGAAGTTTGTGACTTTGGCCACAAGAGGAAGACTAAAACTGTTGTTATTTTAGCAGGTCACCATTTCAGAAGTATTGAACACTTTAGTTACTGAAGTTCACCCTAAATGTAAATGGTAATGTGTTATTTTTCAACCCTAGAGAAGAAGGAAGCATTTTGAAAGATAGGTCTATTGTGTTATTGAGTAGCTGTATTGACCTTTTGTAAGATGCAAAAACTGGAATGGCTCCAAGCATCTACTCACTAGTTTTAACAGTGTTGAATTAGTCATTTCATTGATTTATGATTAAAGACCTAGCCCCTGAAGAGAAGCTGACATGGCAGCCGGGTTGGTTGCAGTTGTGTTATGAGCAAATGACAGTAATCAAGATATTGTAAGTGAATCCATAAACCATTTTTTATTATTACAAATTGCTGTTTCTTGAATGAATCAAACTATATAGAAGTTTTTGTTGTTTTTGGTGAGCACAAGCATTTTTGAACGCTCAAGGTTTTCATTTTCTAAACACGATCAGCTGTTACTTATAACTAATACTATACGCGGTATTAATTTTCATTTGAGATTGCTTACTGAGTCATGGTGTCAAGCAGGTACAGGACATTAGAACTGTCAAACTACTGCTTAATTAGGGGTTTAAATTTCAATCTTTGCACCCTTGCTGCTCTGTTAGTAGAGTATGCCATCCAATTATGAAATCAGTAGAACAAACTAATTTTAGGTATTTTTTTACACCTACCAGCTATCAATTATGTTTCGTTTTTGTGATCCTGCCTTTCTTGAAACTGTTAATAAAGGATAATTATATTTTATTATTTATTATACTACATATTTATGTTCAACTGGAAAATATAACTAAACTTTTAGATATGCAGACTTTGTGTGTGTGTGTGTGTGTGTGTTATACACACATTTTCATATGCCTTGGTGGGCTTATAGTCATTTAGTATTACCTTTTGGGTAACATTATATGAGTCAATTAATCTGAGTCATGAAATTGATTCAAGATAGGTAGACAAATACTTGGAAAGTCTTTTAAGCTGTTTTATAATGAAGGGCAATGTGTCAAGTTCACTAAATGCATTTTAAGTAGAAAAACGTTTTATTATTAATTCTTATTATACTATGATTCAGTTCCTTCCCCTTTCCCATCTTTGTGTGTTCATTAGTTTTCCACATAATTTGTACACAACAACTAAAAATAGTTTGGGGATACTATACATTATGTGCTTGGTTCGGAGGGAATCATGGGATAAATATATTTTCTTGATTTCCTGAGCTGCCTATAAAAATTATAGCTACTATATCTCAGCAAGTATATATGTAGATGGAAGTGTGTATATTTTTGACACACAATTTTCTATTTCTGTATGTGTGCATATATATACACACATATATGCATATAAATATAAAAAACGATTTCTGTAGAACTATTGTAGGAGGTCATCAGTTTCTGACAAGATCAGTTAAGCTAGAAATACAACACAGACATTCTGCTTTGGAAAAATTACTTTGTATTATGATAAAGCTTATTAATAGTATTATTTATACTATGAATTAGGATTTCAAATAATTTTTGGTGAATGAATTTTTTGGAATTATTTCTTTCTCTGATCAGAATCTTTAGAGTTAAAAAGAATATGGTAAAGAAAAATGGTCTTTTTATTACAGGAGATGGAAGGCTGAAAGAAGTGGGGATGGGGAAAAACCTTTGCCCATTCAGGAATCTTTCTTTTTTTCTTTTTTTGGTCAAATGTACTTTTGCATTTGAATATATTTTTACATGTAGTAATATTTGTGAATTCCTGTTTGGTTTTCATTAAATGGGTTTTGAATATTCTTTCGACAATTTCTTGTTCTTATCAAGAGGTAACAATGCAGTAGTGCACTTCGGATTTCTTATGAAAGAGATAATTATATACGAAAGCATTTTTTTAATATGAACATAATGCTACTGACCGTATGCATATTAGGAATTTCCCTTGGCCTGTTTGTATTTTTTGCAATACTATTTATAGCCAATGATTTCTATTTGCCAGATGGTTCACTGAATTTAAGAAAGTGATACATTTGGGAGTGCCCGTTGTAATCTTATTAGCACCATCTGCTGACTTACTGATTTGTGAGTGATGTAATTTATCAAATATGTCAGGACTTTCATCTTTTTCAAACTAGCTGAAGAATTTCACTCCACATAAATAGGAAAAGTTTTATAAAATTGTTTCTAGCTTCCACAGATGAAAAGGTTTATAAGTACTTTTTAAAAAAATAAGTGTTCCTTAGGATTCTGTCATGTGAAATTAAAATATATATTCCCTATACATGTACACACATCAATGATCTAGGA
The DNA here is from genome assembly GCF_003255815.1 of Theropithecus gelada. NCBI lineage: Eukaryota > Metazoa > Chordata > Mammalia > Primates > Cercopithecidae > Theropithecus > Theropithecus gelada. Next base: position 50,494,001 of record NC_037680.1, on the reverse strand, counting down.
AATGAAATATAAAGTTTGGTTTATAGCTATACAATGTTCTTCAAATTACAAATGATTCATCTGCACAAAGAATTTCTTTGCTTCCCTACCCTACTCACTTTGTTGAATAATTCAAAAGCAGTCCTCTTAAAAATCTGCACTAGAGATTAAGGATCTCTGAGTCATATTTTGTTACCAAGACTCTGAGTTGGGATGAGCTACACTCTTACAACCGGAGTTGATATGGTTTGGATTTGTGTCCCCGCCCGAATCTCATGTTGAATTATAATCCCCAATGTTGGCAGAGGGGCCTGGTAGGAGACTACTGGATTGTAGGGGTGGATTTCCTTCTTGCTCTTCTCATGATAATGAGTGAGTTCTGATGAGATCTGGTTGATTAAAAGTGTGTATGTAGCACCTATACCTTTGCTCTCTTCCTCCTTCTCAGGCCGTGCCTGCTTCCTCTTTACCTTTGCCATAATTAGAAGTTTCCTGAGGCCTCCCCAACCAATGCCTCACGGCCTGCAGAACCGTGAGCTAATTAGATCTCTTTTCTTTATCAATTACCCAGTCTCAGGTAGTTCTTTATAGCAGTGTGAGAATGGACTAATACAGGAGTTTAGTAGTTGGTGAAGGCAGTAGAGGAGAATTTTGAAGCTCAGAAACCTTAGGACTGTTGGGAGTGGGAGATACAGGGCAGGACCTTGGGAAGGATTTAGAATGGAGGCTCAAGATAGTTTGTAGGATTTGAATAACAGGTTTTCCTGGGAGAAGGGTGGAGAAAAGGAAAGGTGAACAATGTCAGTGTTTTACAGCCTAATATGTCCTGCTTGTGCAGGATAGGAGGAAGAGCATTATTTGTCTCTACCCTTTTCTCCTGTGCAGCACATTCCCCAGGCACAGCAACTACCTTTGGACTTAGTGTTGTAGTTTATCTGATGAGTTAAATAGACTTGAAGGCTAGCCCAAAATGTTAGGTACCATTAATAATATTGTTTCTATAAGGAAAATGAATCCTAAAAAACTGGAGAATATGGTCTATTTGTAACCTAGGGAGTAGATGCTATCAAGGAGTTTGGTGTGTTAAGAAGAATACTACTTTAGAATTTGAAATACAAGTGCTGTGGTCTTTATTTGCTACCATAACTAGCTCTTTGAACTTGGTCATTTAAATTACTTAGCCTTTCATGTAGAAGATAATTCATTGAGATTGTTCATATAAAATGTGTTCTGTATAAACAGTGTTTCCCAAATTTAGTTATAGCTCAAAAAGTATTCAGTATGGCTCAAGCCTGTAATCCCAGCACTTTGGAAGGCCGAGACGGGCGGATCACGAGGTCAGGAGATTGAGACCATCCTGGCGAACACAGTGAAACCCTGTCTCTACTAAAAAAAATACAAAAAACTAGCCGGGCAAGGTGGCGGGCGCCTGTAGTCCCAGCTACTCGGGAGGCTGAGGCAGGAGAACGGCGTAAACCCGGGAGGCAGAGCTTGCACTGAGCTGAGATCCGGCCACTGCACTCCAGCCTGGGCGACAGAGCGAGACTCCGTCTCAAAAAAAAAAAAAAAAAAAGAAAAAGAAAAAGGACTTGTTTGGCCTTGTGAATGCATCTTTTGGATACATTACCTTGGTTCTTATTTCTGTTATCAGGATTAAGGAACAAAATGTATCACATGTATAAATATAGCAGTGAGACTCCCATGATATCACTGCCCTGTTCTGTACAACCCCATCCCCTCATTCAGGTTGGGCCCTATAACTTCACCATTTGCAGCTTAGAGGCTTCCATTAGAGTAAATATTCTTTGTTTATATTGTTACAATATGTACAGTCTTTATGTAAAATCCTGTTACAGTAGCATGATTTTTTTTTTTTTTTTTTGAGACTGAGTTTCACTCTTGTTGCCCAGGCTGGAGTGCAATAGCGTGATCTTGGCTCACCGCAGCCTCCACCTCCTAGGTTCAAGCAGTTCTCCTGCCTCAGCCTCTATAACCCAGTAGCTGGGATTATAGGCATGCACCACCATGCCTGGCTAATTTTGTATTTTTACTAGAGATAGGGTTTCTCCATGTTGAGGCTGGTCTTGAACTCCTGAGACCTCAGGTGATCCGCCCGCCTCGGCCTCCCAAAGTACTGGGATTACAGGCATGAGCCACTGCGCTCAGCCCAGTAGCATGATTTTTTTTTTAAGTTGTTTATTATTTTAAAAACCTTTTAAAACAGTTTCATTGTGATTTCCTATATCTCAGTCTCTCTGAGTATGAATGTATGTATGTATACGTTGGAGGTGAGGCAGTGAAAATTAGTGACGAATTAAAGATCGTCTCTAAAGTTCCCTTCCAGGACTAGAATTTTATGATTTTAATGAAGTGTAATGAATTCACAAAGAAAAGATGCCCAGGCAAATATCTAGGTTTGTCATGGTAATTTTTCCTAATTGTGTACAGAGCATTCCTGAGGTTGCAGCCCAATTTAAGAGCAACTTTTCTGGACTGGGTTATAGATAAGACCTGGTCTTTTTTCCTACTCTCATTCCCTCTTCCATATCTCAGGCCCTTGAAAATAAGCCTTTTCTGCATCTCACCATGTTTCTTCCCACCTTTCCTCATAGTGAGTAGCTGTTGCTTTGGCTAGAATAAGAGCAAAGTGAATTGGCATATCTATATTTGAGATCAGTAACATTACTTAAACTATTACATTCCTTTATTCTAAATTGACCTAGAAAGCATTTCCCCAAAAACATTAGATTGTGAGACTTACCCTCAAAAGCCTATTTCATTCACAATGTAGTAGAAATAGAACAATTTGAGAAATATTTTGGTATCTGTGACCATTTTTACCACCAGTTTTAAAATTCTGCTTTTTAAAAATGTGTTCTAAAATAACTGGCTTATGAACTTTGCATATATTTCTATTTATATAAGGCTGGGACTGCACATTGCTGTGCAGTCTGTCTTTTTAATGCTTTACATCAAGAAAAGCAAAACTTGGTTAAAAAAACTTATTATAAATGCAAATTTCAAATTTATGTTCCTTTTGAAGACTGTGAGCTCATTGAGGAGGTGGACACTGTTTTCTTTTTCCTTTTTAAGCAAATAATTATTAAGAATTATTAAGCCTTTCTGTGTGTCATGTATTATCTTAGGTGGTGAACAGAAAAAGCCCTTTCTCCTGCAGGACTTACAGTCTCATGTAGTAATAGACATCCAACAAACAGACATTTAATATAATGCAGGGAATGATTAGGACCATGAATAAAAACAAAGCAGAGTAAGAGGAAACTGTTTTAGTTAGGGTGGCTGGGGAAGACCTTATGAAATAAGGATACATGCCATGAGAGAATCCACGGAAAGCTCAGTCCATGGAGAGGAAACTGCAAGTACAAAGGCTGTGAAGTAGCTAGATGGAATAAAACAGAATACGAGTTATAGGAGTAGAAGTTAGAGAATGAAACAGGGGTCTACAGTTGATGTAGAGCGTAATGTGCCATCAAAAAGGAATAAAATGTGAAGACAGCCAGCCACTTGAAAATAACTTACATATTTTTATTTAAGTACATTCCATTGAAACAGATTTTAAACATGTTCTAAATGTGTTCTAAAATTTTATTTGGGTTTTAAGAATAACCATCATGTATTTTCTAGTTTGCTTTAATTGATTTCTTATAGTCCAGAACTATTTTCGATTGCTAAGTGTTTTAAACAGCCTTTAAAGTAATAATTGCAATTTATTTCAAATTTCATCTTTCCTTTTCCATGCTTGTCTAGTGACTTGCTGATTCATGCTATCAATTATGAAGCACTTTTTAAAATCCCCTCAATGTACAACTTCAGAGAAATAGATTGAACTTTATTTAGAAATAACAGCAGCCAACATTTGTCTAGAGCCTTATGGTATTTCAGCTTTTTTATTTCATTTGATCCTCAAATTCTGAGATGGCCCTCATTACACTATTACATTGGCCTTGAATTTAATGTTTACTAAAATGAAACATTTTTTTCCTTTTCTTTTTTTTTTTCAGAGACAGGGTCTCACTCTGTTGCCCAGACTGGAGTGCAGTGGTGCAATCACAGCTCATTGCAGTCTGGACCTCCCTGACGGGCACAGGCCACCACACCTGGCTAATTTTTGTATTTTTTGTAAGAGTCAGGGTTTCACATGTGGCCCAGGCTTGTCTAGAATTCCTTGGCTCAAGTGATCCACTTGCCTTGGCCTTTTAAAGTACTGAGATTACAGGTGTGAACCACTGTACCTGGCCAAAATGAAGCATTTGCTTCCTTGGAATAAGAGTTCTGCATATTAGTTTAGGAATGGGTTACTCCAACACAGAGAGAAATAAGCTTCGTCTTTCCATTAGCAAAGATTTAGCAGTGCCTTTTCCGTACTTCAAATATTTGTCATTGAAATGAAGGGGTAGTTGGCCGGGCGCGGTGGCTCAAGCCTGTAATCCCAGCACTTTGGGAGGCCGAGGCGGGTGGATCACGAGGTCAGGAGATCGAGACTATCCTGGCTAACATGGTGAAACCCCGTCTCTACTAAAAATACAAAAAACTAGCCGGGCGTGGTGGCGGGCGCCTGTAGTCTCAGCTACTTGGGAGGCTGAGGCGGGAGAATGGCGTGAACCCGGGAGGCGGAGCTTGCAGTGAGGAGATCACGCCACTGCACTCCAGCCTGGGAGACACAGCGAGACTCCGTCTCAAAAAAAAAAAAAAAAAAAAAGAAATGAAGGGGTAGTCATCAGTATTCCTGGGTGATAATCAGCATTTTCCTTAGAGATTATTTTAAAAGAATATATTATGGAATGTGGAAAATGTTGTTAGATTTAATCCATTTTGAAATTTAAAAGGAAAAGATCAAATAGCATCTGTTCATTGGTAATCATTTTTAGCGTTTTTAAATGAAATTTTCAAAGATTTTCCCCAGGAACATATATAGATGTCCAACATGAAGGTCACTAGCACTTTTCAAACATGACTTTTAAGTTGTGTCGTTTATCTTTTGTATGTCCTGCTTCCCGCCTTCCTCCATTTAATATAATTGATTTAGCTTTTCTTATACCAAACTAAAAGATATACATAGCAAACCATTATTTATTATTGAGTTCCTGCTATGTGATGGGCATTCTGAGCTTGGAAATTGCTGAGATGTATGATATTATACTTATCAAGCAGATATTATCATGCCCATTTTACAGATAGGGCAGGCAGTTGGAAAGATTATAAAACATGCCCAAGTTCTTGGAGCAGGTAAGTGGTAGAAATAGATCCATTTGACCTGAATGCGACTGCTCCACACAGGATGACTGACAGCTAAGTGACAGTACAAGATATGTTTGTGAATCTCCAGAAATCTTTGAAAATATCATATTAGCAACTTTAGCATTTTGCTATGTTTTATCTCGGAAAGTTTAATCTCCTTCCAATTGTTTAGTTAATGGACTAAATTAGGATTTTAGTTAAAAAGAACAATTCTCAAGACGACATTTATGTGTGGTTTTTTTAAGGATAATAAGCATTTGCTGCTGATGTTTTTGCCTTGTCTTGTAATTTTATTAACTATTTAATAACTTATTGTTAAGAGGCAACAGCAATGTATTTTAGTACCCACCTTAGCTTGCATTTTTAAACAATATCATATATAAAAATTTTGGTGGAGAAAATACAATGGCTCCTATTGAAACCGAAATTTTAAATTATATGAAATTGCCAAGTCTAAAATAGTGGTACAGAGTAAACCCCCAAAAACATATCTGTAACCACAAATTGGTTTTTATATATTGATATGATAAACAGAATTTAACTTTTTCTTCTATAGCAAACCATAATTTGTTAAAAATAATTCTTCAGCTGGGCTCAGTGGCTTATGCCTGTAATCCCAGCACTTTGGGAGGTCGAGGAGGGTGGATCACCTGAAGTCAGGATTCAAGACCAACCTGACCAACATACCGAAACCCCATTTCTACTTAAAAAAATAAAAAAATTAGCCGGGGTTGGTGGCAGGCACCTGTAATCCCAGCTACTCGGGAGGCTGAGGCAGGAGAATCGCTTGAGCCTGGGAGGCGGAGGTTTCAGTGGGTCAAGATTATGCCATTGCACTCCAGCCTGGGCAACAAGAGTGAAACTCCATCTCAAAAATAGTAATGATAATAATAATTCTTCACTGATGGGGTGAGGGAGTTGATGTTAAATAAATAGGGAAATGAGAGAACATTACATGTGTTAGTTTGTTTCCTGCTGCTGTAACAGATACCACAGACTAGGTAATTTATAAAGAAGAAAAGTTTATTTGGTTCATCGTTCTGGAGCCCAGGAAGCCTGAGAGTGTCACTGGCATCTTCTAAGGGTCATCCCATGGCAGAAGAGCAGAAGGCAAAAACAAATGGGAGACAGAGAGCAATGTGGGTCAAAGTCATTCTCTTTATCAGGAGTCCACTCCTTACTCCCATGGTTACAGCATTGATCGCTTCATAAGGGGTTAGCCCTCATGACCTAGCCACCTCTTAAAGGCCCCACCTCCCAATCCCATTGCATTGGGGGATTAAGCTTCCTAACACATGAACCTTGGGGGGCTGCACTCAAACTACAGCACTATGAGGTAGAGTAATGGCAGATAATTTGTATGCCTGATGTTGTCTTTGTAGTAGTCATCATTCAGTCAACACTTCATACTTGACCTCATGCCAGTTGTATTTAAGATTCCCAACAAGCTTATAAAGTAGGTGCCATTATTACCCACATTTTAAGGAAATGAAAGGCAAGTATGGAGAGATTAAGGAACTTGGCCAAAGTTACATAACCAGTCAGTGGTGCCGACATTCAAATGTAAGCAGTTCATCTGTGGAGCTCATTTTCCTCACTAACTGCTAAGCTACGGTATCTCAGCACTGGGGCATTGGTGATGCTGGAAAGGTAGACAAGGCCTGAGAAATATGTCATATACTAGTCACATTTCCTATTACTGTGAATTTCATTTAGGTAAGGTTTTGTTGTTAGACAGTTCATGCACTATAAAATTTGAGACTAAAAATTCATTATAACCTAATTAGAAAATGGCAACTGAGAGTAATATTTTTTTTTAAATTGTACCTAAAATTGTATCTTTAATTTTATGGACTTATCTCAAAATACTATTTTCCAATTTAATAGCCATTGTAGGGACAGTACATAAAACAGTTTATATATTTTTAGGTTGAAAATACATATCATTGCTACTTTTCTCAAGAAAACTTTCTTCAACCACTTGTTTTATTTATGTGTTTGTTTTTAACCATGTACTGATTTATTCTGTTTCTTTACATTTTCACTAACTTGGATTTGTTTTTGAGAACTACAAAACAAAGTAGGGAAGTGTGTGAGAGTAGGGAAATGTGTGAGAGTGTGTGTGTTTGTACATATCTCCTTTATTAGCTGAAATACAAATGGATGATTTGTATAATGTACTGGTTTAGTACTATATTAGTACATAGCAATATAATGAACATTATATATGTATATGTATACGTATATGTACCTATACATCCAAGTCAGGCAAAACTAATAACTACCACTTGTTGAGCATCTATTATATGCTGGATTTTGGGGTGTTTACATATGTTCTCTCATTTCGTTTAATCCCCATAACAACCTTGGAAGGCAAATTTCTATCCATTTACTAACAAGAACCTAAGACTCAGAGAAATGAAGTAAGAAACCTAGTTAAATATTTTGGAAACTTATTTTAGCTCAAATTCGTGAGAGAACGTATAAAACATTTTATGCATTTATAGCATGCTTTTCATGCAAGAAAAGTAGACAGAGTTTTTTATGTTGTTTGTATCCTAGTGAAAATTACACAGAAATTTATACCTAACGGAGAGCAAACATAATTGCAATATTTTGTATAAGCATGACTCAAGATTGGTTGGCTGGTTGCCTTATAGCCCTTGGTTTCCTCACCTGTCAGAGAGAATAGTTATTTTCTTATAGAATTATGAGAATTAAATAAAATGTTACATATATTAAATGAAATTATCCTGTGGCAGAAATTATTCTGTGTCAGATCTGTTTGACTTGAAATATAATTTATTTAATTTTCATAATTCTAAGAGAAAAGCATATGTATGTGTATGAACACAGAGAGATTGATAGTTAATTGGCTAGTTCCTGGCAGTTGTAATCACATAATAAACTCTCTTAACTAACTTGAGTCCTGCTTATATAAAACATTGCAATTAGGCAAAGTGCAGTGGCTCACTCCTATAATCTTAGCGCTTTGGGAGACTGAGGCAGGAGGATCATTTGAGGCCAGGATTTTGAGAGCAGCCTAAGCAATATAGGTACATCCTACATCTACAAAAAATAAAAACATTAGCCAGGCACAGTGGCATGCGCCTATAGTCCCAGCTACTCAGGAGGCTGAGGCGGGAAGATCACTTAAGCCCAGGAATTCAAGACCAGCCTGAGCAATATAGTGGGATCCTGCCTCTACAGAAATTAAAAAGAAATTAGCTGTTGTGATGGCCTGCACCTGTAGTCCCAGCTAAGTGGGAGGCTGAGGTGGAAGGATTGCTTGAGCCCAGGAATTCGAGGCTGCAGTAAGCTATGATTTTGCCAGTGTACTCCAACCTGGGTGACAGAGTGACACCCTGTCTCAAAAAAAAATTGGCCAGGTGCGGTGGCTCACACCCATAATACCAGCATTTTGGGAGGCCGAGGCAGGCACATCACTTGAGATCAGGAATTCAAGACCAGCCTGGGCAACATGTTGAAAACTCATCTCTACTAAAAATAAAAAATATATTAAAAAAAAATTTTAAAAAGCCAAGCATGGTGGCACATGCCTATAATCCCAGCTAATCGGGAGGCTGAAACATGAGAGAATCATTTGAACTCGGGAAGTGGAGGTTGCAGTGAGCAGAGATTGAACCCAGAAGGCAGAGATTGTAGTGAGCCAAGATCAAGCCGCGCCACTACACTCCAGACTGAGTGCCAGAGCAAGACTTTGTCTCAAAAAAAAAAAAAAAAAAAAAAATCCTTAGCAAACTAACACAGGGATAGAAAACTGAATACTGGATGTTCTCACTTATAAGTGGGAGCTAAATGATGAGAACTTATGAACACAAAGAAGGAACAATAGACACTGGGGTCTACTTGCGGGAAGAGGGTAGGAAGAGAGAGAGGAGCAGAAAGGATAACTATCAGTTACTGAGCTTAATACCTGGGTGATAGGTACAAAAAAAAACCGTGATGTTTTTATGTAACAAACCTTCACATGTACCCCCAAACCTACAATGAAAATGTTTTTAAACTGTCATCAGATTTCAGGACTGGAAGAGAAAAATGTGTGATAATGCTTTTATTATTTAAAAGTGTTTTTCTTCCTGAGTCTTATTTTGAAAAATTATACAGAATAGTTTGCATGGCATATTCCTTGCATCGTAGAACTTGCTCTGCTTCAGGCCAAATTGAAATAGAGACAGAAAAGAAAGAGACCAAGAAAGAGGATATGGAGAATATCAACCATTTGTTTCCTTTCCTATATTCAAAGACAAACATCTTAGTTGTCTGGATCTCTTGAAATTAGTACTTGTAAAAGCTTTTAAATGTTACTAGAATACATCGTTAAAGCCGTATCTGGTTAAAGTTTTCTGATTAAGCATAATTAAATAATTTTTTCAGCAATTACACAGTTCATGATTATGGTGTGCGATGGGACTTTTTTTTTTTTTAATCTGTTATTAAGTAAAATATGTTTTGGCGGCCAAGTGTAAGTTTTAGTGCAACTTGCTATATCTTGGACATTTTGCATATATAGCTTAAAGACCAGTGGAGTAGATTGGGAAGTTCTGTCAGCTTCATAATTTTGGAAAACAGAAACAAAAGAAAAAACAGTGCTGAGTAAACATTCTTAGCCATAAGAAGATATGTGAGTGTGGCTTAGCTAATAATACCTACTTTCTTACTATATATCACTTCATGGAATTTTTTTGCTATGAAATATTTAATAGTTACGCATTTGCTGTTTTATAGTTATTTCACTGCCCTATTAACATCAAGGGTTACTGATTGTTGTATTAGTAGTTCCCGACAAATAGAAATTATTTGATATTCTAAGCCATTTCTGACAGAAGATATAAAGTTTTGACAAACACGTATGGCACAGCAAGTGTCCAATTCTAAAGAGCAAAATAAATGCAAACCACCATTATGGTGAACACAAACAGCCTGAAAGCAAGTTATCAGTAAGCAAATAATTGTTGAACTGTTATGAATGGAATAGGATGTTGAAATAGGGCATGATTGGCTGATGTTACATATGTCCTTGATTACCTTCCTTGTGCTTTTATCCTAATAAGTGACATTCTTTGTATTCCCTTGGATGGCTAGACAGTCTGACACTGAAGAAGAATAAATATTGCATGTGGTACACATTAAGCTGTCATCCAAGACAGCATTTATAAAAAGTAACTGGAGAAATTCATAAGAAATTCTGCACTGCTCCAGTTTCCTGGCTCCAGTCATAATTGTCAAAGTTCTTGACACATTCAGGTCTTCAGAAATGATTTAGGTTTACAGTGGTTTGGTGTATGAATAATTATTATGGATTTGAGTTCTCATATTGCCTTTGGATGTTAATGTTAGTTACCAAAATGTTATATTTTATGATAATTTTTATTTTAAGAAATGTCTCTATATTGATAATTGTGACATATCTTCTATCTTACAGACTTTCATCAAAGGCTTTTAGACAATTCATGTAATTGAAAGGAAGAACAGGAGTTTTTAAATGCTTACATTATCTTTAATCTGTTGGAAAATATTGCTTGCTTGTGTTTAGTGCTAGCAAACAATTTTGAAAATAAGTATTTTTATTTTTATTCCCTAGCAACATTGGAAAGCTTTCAAACAGTCTAAATGAATACCATTTTAAAACTATTTCCAAAAAAACCAAATCACTGATGTTTCATTTTAAAATATTGTACGCTTTTATTCACATACTTTTGTTATTTTAACATAGTTCTTTGAGGCAAGGCAGTATTTTATTTGTTGCATTCACTGTTTTCTCTTAAAATTTCCTTTCAAAGGATGGTAGGTAGAAATTTTGAAAAGAGATAATATTGTACTACAATAAGCATACCTAAAGAAAGAGGTAAATTATGAATGTAAATTTAGAGAGCACATTTTTAGCCCCTCTATCTTTCTTTAAAACACCTCCTTTTTTTATCCTATCCATATGGTGTATAATATCTGAAGAATGCCCCCTCCAAATTATTTTTATATTTTTACATTTAGTATCCTAAACCATTTGAAATTAAGCAATTAGTATTCTCATTCTATAATCTAATCAGGAATATAGAATATTCTATCAGCTGATGACTTCCAAAATGTGATTAAGTATCAGAATGATTTAGGATCCAATATAAATATGAAAATAAAATAACAGTGTTAAGTTCCAAATTCTGAGCCCCTGTTTTAGGGGAACGAGAGGTCAGTCAGGGTTTTTGTGACAACCGTATTTTATATTAGTTTTAAAATTTATCCTTTTAATTTGGGGAAATGTTTTTAGGATACTGTCTTTGCTTTGAAATCTAAACCATCCATTTAGATTGAAGAAACTTTTCTCCAAGTATAACACTACTCGAATGTTACCTATAGCTTTTAACTCTCTAGGCCACTACAGAGCACAAAATATTTGCCCAACTGGTAAATTGAACTGTAAGTCCCACTGTGGGAAATTGCTTTGCTGTGCTCCAAACAGCAGTTATCTTAGTAATTGTACCTGAATTCTTTGTGGCTAATAGAGCGTGGACGTCCATTTTACAAACAGAAAATTATTTTTCTTAAATACTTTTAATTATAAAGTCCCCAAATAAAATGCGAGTCAGTAGACAAGAGTGAGACATTAAACCACATCATTTTTAATTGTTAGTGCAGAAAAGTGAAATCCTTTTTTCCTTTTAGTGTAAAACTGTACATAACCGACATTTCACATTCTAAACTGGAGCTCCCAACAAGGAGCTTATCAGAGCAAATTGTCTAGTCCATCCCCTTCCTCACTCAAAACCTAATGACCCTTTATCATCATGGTTTAGATTGCTGGACACAGATGTGAGAAAATACAAGTAATCTACAGGTAACTACAGTAGCTGCACTGATGTTCTCAGAGAACTGACTGCTGGGAAGATAAAGAGCCTCCCACAGTGTCTGTGACTTTCCAGCAGCAAAGCACATCATGAGCTCATACATGAAGTTTTATTTGCTGAAGATTCACAATAAGATGCATTAGAACATTCAGCAGGGACTCCTTTTAGATGAGCACAGAAATTCTGGAGGGTGATTAGTTGATGCACCAGTGCATAGCATCACACTAAAATAAGAAGAGTTCAACAATAATTCTTTCTATGGACACCAAAGATTATGGCCACAATGCAGTATTATTATTGACTTCTTTTCTTGATATTTATGCAATCTACTAAACTCTAATCACTTTCTCTTCACAAACGGCTGAACTGCTTGCTGAAAACTGTTTGGTTATGATTTGTAATATGAAAGCAGAACAGCAATTTCTCAAACTTTAATACTAAATTGCATTTCAAAGGACTTGTTTGTGGCCAGGTGCTCTGCTTTTGTTAGCTGCTTAGATTGTGATCAGTGAGGTAAACTCATTTATCTATTTGCATGCAATTGAGTAATTTACCATGAAAAGAATGATCGGTTTTTGGATAAAGGTACTGCACCTGTAGCTTAAGTTTTATAAAATTGTTGGTTTGACTATTATTTGCAATGATCGTAGTTTCATACTGTTTTAGAAAACAACAATACAAAATATATTTACTTATGTATATATGAGATGTTTTGTTTTTAGTTAATGAATTTGGTTTAAGTTTACTAGATTGGGATGAATCAATATGAATTAGATTGTTTGAACTTCAGGTGTGTATTTCTTTTTAAAAACCATTTGCTTGTCATATTTTTTAAAGCAGATTAATTTTGTTTCTGTAAAACACTATAACTACTAGATTAGGAATAGTGATATTACTTTCATATGTCCTCAAATGATTTTTAGAAATTATCATTTTAATAGCTGAAAGATAAAGATAGTTTTCAACAACCAGTATTGGTTAAGCAGTTGACAGCCAACAAAAAGAGATACTGAGATATTTGATTCATTCTTGTATAGTTGTGTGTGCTATGTACCTAGCTTAATTGTTGCTGTTTATGGAAAATATTGAAATGCTCAGAAAATTAGAGAAGATACTAGTTAAGGTTTTTTGGCTAGGTTCGTACTCATTTTTGCTTCAACAATATTATAATGTACATTTAAAAACAGTCCTTTGCAATTGGAGCACCAAAATTATATCAAATACACCTGCAATCTTAAAGAATTAATTTAATATTAAGCTTCTAGTGTAGAATAACCCATGAGAAAAGTAAACTTATCAGCAAACAGAACAGATAGATTATCTAAAGTACTGCTGGTCATTAGAATCCTTACTATTCTTCTGATAGCAGTTAGGATCACTCTTTTTGGAGATTTTCTGTCAGTGAAGATTTTCAGTTTACCCTGACATATTTGAAATATTCGTAGTTGCATGGCATAGATTAATCTAGAAAACAGAACACTGAAGAATTGTTTGAGGTGGTGTTATACATTAATTCTGTTTTTAGTTTGCCATAAGATCTAAAGAAAAAACTATATTTGTTTTCATTTAGCAGCAAATAGGAAACACAGAACTCAAAATTCTACAAAGTACATTTTCTTGCCATCTTCGTATTTAAAAGGCAAAAAACCAGAGGATCATGTGCAGTATAAGATTGTTTTGCATTTTTGTTTTTACATCACCAGATTAAGTATAATGAAACCCATCTGCAAATTGTAGGAACTACTCATTGATTTTTCTCAAGGACTGTAGCGTAGTTTTTCCCTTCTTTTTCTTCTACCTTTTTTTTTCTATTTCAACAAGATATACATAAAATTAAAAACCTTGTCTGTTATAAAGTTTTGTTTGAGCTTTTTAAACTGAGTGATTAGCAGAAATAATGACCCTGTCAGCCTTAATCACATTAAAATGTGGTTAACATCATTTAATTTTTTCCACTTAATATGCAAAAATTTCCAGTAGATTTGCAGTGAAGGCCATTGAAATTCCATTAGAACAAGAATAAAAATTTCAGGCATCATTTATTCAGAGAAGGAATAAAGGTCTCGATTGAGAACTGCTGAATCTTTCTATTAGAGACACTATGAATCATTACATTGAATTGTACCTATGTTTCAATAGACCTGTGTGTCTGGCTTTTCAAGTGGTTGAATATCATGTGTTTTTATCATTTTTCATAAGGAGGAATAAACCAGAATTGCATAATTATTTGATAAATATTTAAAAGACTACTGAACAGTTTTTGTGCTGCTTCAAACTGCTTAAATTTTAAGTAGAAAATTGATTGTACTCTAGAAACAGGTTAATGAAATAATTATTTTAAAACATGGAAAAAACTGCATAACCATCCCACAAAATGGACAGATTGTATTTTAAGTAGTTATGTTGGTATTATATGCCAAGAAAGAAATTAAGAACCAAGTGACGCTAGCTCTTTCCCAAAGTTCATAGCTTATCGTTTGTCAAGCGTCAACTGCTATGTTATGCTGCATTAGCTATGTATGAATTACAACCAAAGAATATTCTACTCTTTCTAGTATTCATTCTTTTATGATCATTTTGATATTTAATTGTTGTAATGTGTTCTTAGAATTAAAAAGTAGAAAAAGCTTAATGTTATTTTAAGCAGTGCCTGCCATTTATACTTTCTTTGGCATGTGCACATTTGCCAACATCCTGAAAACTTACATTGTGTGGAATGCTTTTCCCCCATTTTAAAAAAGACAAAAGTGTTACTGTATATACCTGATAAGAAGAAATGGCTCTCTGGAACCATTCTTATCCTTCGGGTAATTAAGTAATTATACAGTGTTGTGTTGTTTTTTTTTTTTTTAATTTGTATTTTGTTCCTGAACCATTTGGACCCATTATATAATTACGCTGTGTGTACTTTGTAGTAAAAATACCATTGGAAAATTCATCAGGGAAAGTAGTCTCTGCATATGCTCTTCACAATGTATAAATTTCTCCATCCTCCCGTTTCTATGTCTGCGGAAATCTCAGAGTGTTTAATTGTCTGCTTTACCCATACCACTTCCCCCCACCACGTTTGACTCTGTGCTTCCACAGAAACACCTTGTGTGACTGCCTTGTCTAGAATAACCTCCCAGACTCCCTTTTGTTCTCTATCATAGCATCATGTTTATTTCCTTGGGAGCACTTATCACAAGCTGTATCATCTTGGTTACTTGTCTCTTGTTTTTGTTTTGTTTGTTTGTTTTTTGTCTTGTAAGAATTTAAATTCCATGAGAATAAGGACCATGCATGTTTTGTTCATTTTGTATCTCCAGTGCTTGGCACTGAATTCAGTAAATATTGTTGATTGATCAAATAGCTGGCTGGATGAAATCCATTGAATTTATCCCCTTTGTTCAACACTGACTTTTAGTCTTCATTAATAAAATATTTGGATGATTTGAAGTCAATCTATTCTGGTTAGATACATATACAGTTTAGAGCACAGGTGGATAGGCTGTGTATGCCAGGGTTAGCACATACTCTCTATAATGGATCAGGATATTTTTGTCTAGGACCACATAGTCTCTGTTGTAGCTACTCAACTTTGCCATTGTAATGCAAAAGCAGCCATAGACAATAGTGTAAACAGATGGGCATGTCGTTGTTCGAATAGAATTTTATTTGTGGACACTGAAATTTGCGTTTTATGTAATTTCACTGTTACAAAATATTTTTCTTTTGTTTTTTTAAGTCATTTAAAAACATACAAACCATTCACTGCACAAAAATGGATGCAGTGATTTGCTTAACCCCCAGTTATGCTATTGACCAAAAAGACATGATACACATGTACACACGATTATATATCTCCATTCATCTCCTGAAGTAGTTCATCTCTCTCTCCTGCATCATCCGTTCTTCTTCCTTCAGTGGATGTTCCCCAGTAGCATATAAGCATGATGTTATTTCTCCAGTCTTAGAACAACAGCATATTTTGACCCTGTTTGTCTTTCACAGTACTGCTCATTTCTCTCCTTCCTTTTTGAAAGTGGCATATTACTCATTGTCACTTGGGCCTCCATAAAAAGCTCAGCAGTCTTCTGTGTACAAATGAAGGAAAAGTGTCATTTGAAAAGTGTAGCTCTCAATTCACAAGTTGAGTTTTTGAAAATAAACAGGCAACTTGATACAACAGGAAGATCAGGAACTTTGAAGTTAGATGGGCTAGAATCCTGCATTTACCACTGTAGACAAATCATACCAATCTCAAATCGTTAAGTAGTAAATCAAATTGCATATGTAAAATGCCTGTCAGTTTCTCCTTTCCCTTTCAAAAACTGTAGCTGTGTAGCAGTATATGTTTTATTATTACTCTGCAGATTTCCCTTATTTGAAGGAAAACTAGTCTGGAAAGTAGATCATGATTAATGTTCTTCCTCAAAACAATATGACCTTCATTTTTGGGGTGGGGGTCTTGAATGGAGAAAGGGCATTTTCATTCTATGTGCTTTTCTCTGTCTTTCTGTCTCTGTCTCTCTCAGAATAAGCCAAACTTAGAAACTTCATGACATCCTCTTCTGCTTGGCTTTTGGGTGACAGGCTTATTAGCCTTTCATTTCTAATCTCGTCTCTACTGAGTTTTCTCTGTCCGCCATGACTCTTCCCTAGGGATTAATAATTGCGGGATTCTGTTAACTTTTTTCATTTGCCTTCTGTGCTTATGCCTCAGCTCTAACCCGTGTGCTGTTGGTTCTCAAACTTTAGTGTGCATTAGAATCATCTGGAGGCTTTATTAAAATAGACTGTGGGACCTCACCTTCAGAGTTTCTGACTGAGATGGGGCCTGACAATTGTCCAGCGTGCTCCCAGGTGATATTGATGTTGCTGACACTTGGATGATACTTTGAGAAGCATTGCTCTCTGCTAATGACTTATAAACCTAGCCTTAGTTTCTCCTCTTTACCCTTTTCAAGTTTCGTTATTCCTGATTGTCAACAAGAAATCTTCATTTGAATATTCTCTTATCATACGAAATGTAAGATATATAAAACTGAACTCCCTATTTTTTCTATAGTAATATCCACAATGGAATTCACTTTCAGACTCTCCTGTCTTTGATAGTATTGGCACCCTCTGAATCATTTAGGCTTGGGCTCTTCAAGTCATTTTAACATATCTTCTTTTATACATGATATTCAGTTAATCAAGTTTCATGTTTTTTCTTCTAAATCTCACCTTTATTCATCTCTTCCTCTTCAGTTACACTGCTTGTCAAGCAAGACTAAAACTGCATCACTTCATTTTGGAGTTAGGTGACTGCCTCCTAACTTACTGTCCTTGACTCTGTTGCTTCTTTTCCTCCGCAGGGCATTCTGATTAGCTTCAAACACTTCCACTCTGCCATTTTTTCATGTCACAATCCTTCATTGAAACATAGAAGAATATCTTCACAACCCAGGATAGGCAAAGATCTCTTGGATAAGTCACAAAAAGCACTAACCATAAAAGGGGAAGAAAATGGACTTCATTATGTTGAAAAACTTCTGTTCATCAAAAAACACCATTAAGAAAATGAGTAGAGTAGCCACCAGCTAGAAAAATATATTCACAACACAAATATCTGACAAAGGACTTGTTTTCAGAATATATGTTTTTAAATTTTCTACAAATGAACAATATGAAGACCAATGGCCCAACTTTTAAAATGAGCAAGACTTGAACATATACTTTATAAAATAAGATAAATGAATAAACATGGAAAGGTACTCAGCATCTTTAAGCCATCATGGAAAGTCAGATTATAACCATAATTGAATATGGTTATATTCAATTTAATATTTCATACTTAATAGAATGGCTAAAATAAAACTAACACCACCAAGTGTGGATAAGGAAGGGGAACAAAAGGAACTGTGATGCATTTCTGGTGGGAATATAAAGTGATACAACTGCTTTGGAAAATTGGTGTTTTCATTTAAGTTAAGCATATATCTACACTGTGATCCAGTAATTCCAACTTTCAGTATTTGCTCAAAAGAAATGGAAACATGTTCATATCTTATACATGCATTTACTACACAAAGTAGCAGCCTTATTCATGATAGTTCAAAACTGGAAACAGCTCACTTGTCCATCAATAGGAAAATGGATAAGTTGTGGTCTGTTTATGCTGTGGAAATCATACACCTCACCAAGAAAATACACAGAGCAACTTGGAGAGAAGGTGAGGATTCATGGAAGGGAGCATAGGGGAACTTTCTGTGGAAATGTTCCATATCTTTGTTGGGGGGATAGTTACCTGTGCATATAAAATTTTCAAAACTCGTTCAACAGAACATCTAAGATCTGTACATGTTAATTATTTGTTAATTCTACCTCAATAGAAAATATTTTTTCCTGGAGGCTGAGGCAGGAGGATCATTTGAAGCCAGGAGTTCAAGACCAGCATAGGTAGCACAGTGAGACTCTGTCTCTTAAAAAATTGATTTAAAAATTAGCTGTGTGTGCTGGTGAATGCCTGTAATCCCAGCTACTCACATGGCTGAGGGTGGGAGGATGGGTAAGCCCAGGAATTCGAGGCTGCAGTGAACCATGATTGCGCCACTGCACTCCAGGCTGGGCAACAGAGACCCTGTTTCAAAAAAAAAAGTTATTAATATCTCCTTGTTTCCTACTAGGTATATATAAATATACATACAAAATACCTAGAGAGGTCAATCAACTGCTGACTTGGTCATCTCTGTGAAGACAAGGACAATGTCTGTCTTACTTACTCCTACCAACCCATTACCCAGCTAGCACAGTGTCTGACACATAGTAAATATTTAATAAATACTTCTTATGTGAATAAATATTAAATATTCTCAATTTACCATGAATGTTTTTCCCATGTATTTTCATTGCTCTGTGATGTATTATTATTTTGATGTACTACATTTTATTGATCCAGGTCCCCCAGTGTTTCTTATTTGGTTATTTACTTTTTTTTTTTGAGATGGAGTCTCGCTCTGTCACCCAGGCTGGAGTGCAGTGGCGCGATCTCGGCTCACTGCAAGCTCTGCCTCCCAGGTTCACGCCATTCTCCTGCCTCGGCCTCCCAAGTAGCTGGGACTACAGGCACCCGCCACTACACCCGACTAATGTTTTGTATTTTTAGTAGAAACGGGGTTTCACCATGTTAGCCAGGCTGATCTTGATCTCTTGACCTCGTGATCCGCCCGCCTTAGCCTCCCAAAGTGCTGGGGGTTATTTACTTTTTAAAAAGATAAAATACATTAAACACTCATGCAGCCATTCAAGAAAATACATTTGTCTTAACCTCAGCCAACACTGGGTTGTTATTATTGTTTTAATCTTTACCAATTTGATAGACAAATAGTGATATATTGTTTTCATTTTATTTCTGTGATTACAATGGAAAGATAAGGTGCATTTAATAACTGTTAGACTAATTATTAGAAGATGGAAACCTATTCCGTGTCTCCACTGGGAACAAAATTTAAAATGGACTTAAGTCAATTACATAGCATTTGATTTCTCATTTATGATTATTATTTTGATACTAAGAGCAGAAATCTTAAAGTATGAGAAACCACTCAGGAATATTTAATTATTATATGTCATTAATAAAATTATTTTTGGCAATTTATTTTCAAGTGAATTAATTTATATGTAAACAGTAGGTAAACATAAAGGCAATGTGTCTGGGTGATGGAAAGAACTTTGCAGTGAGGGTAGCAGCAAAGGAATAAATGTTTCATCAGTTTTTGTCTTTCCTAATATGGCGAGAATGGAGTATATGAAACAGCTTTTCATACACAGGGCCAAGTAACAAATGGTTCCTTCGCTGGCTACTTAGAGTGGTATTGATTTAGAAAATAGAACAAAGTGGACGGGCGCGGTGGCTCAAGCCTGTAATCCCAGCACTTTGGGAGGCCGAGATGGGCGGATCACGAGGTCAGGAGATCGAGACCATCCTGGCGAACACAGTGAAACCCCGTCTCTACTAAGAAATACAAAAAATAGCCGGGCGAGATGGCGGGCGCCTGTAGTCCCAGCTACTCGGGAGGCTGAGGCCGGAGAATGGCATGAACCCGGGAGGCGGAGCTTGCAGTGAGCTGAGATCCGGCCACTGCACTCCAGCCTGGGCTACAGAGCGAGACTCCGTCTCAAAAAAAAAAAAAAAAAAAAAGAAAATAGAACAAAGTCGGCCGGGCCCAGTGACTTACGCCTGTAACCCCAGCACTTTAGGAGGCCTAGGCGGATGGATCATAAGGTCAAGAGATCGAGATCATCCTGGCCAACATGGTGAAATCCCCCTCTCTACTAAAAATACAAAAATTAGCTGGGTGTGTTGGTGCGCACCTGTATCCCA
The DNA here is from genome assembly GCF_003255815.1 of Theropithecus gelada. Lineage (NCBI taxonomy): Eukaryota > Metazoa > Chordata > Mammalia > Primates > Cercopithecidae > Theropithecus > Theropithecus gelada. Next base: position 50,473,550 of record NC_037680.1, on the reverse strand, counting down.
GCTACTCGGGAGGCTAAGGGAGGAGAATCGCTTGAACCCAGGAGGCGGAGGTTGCAGTGAGCCGAGATCGCACCACTGCACTCCAGCCTGGAGACAGAGCAAGACTCCGTCTCAAAAAAAAAAAAAAAAAAGAAAGAAAATATAACAAAGTCAAATATGCTTCCTACTGGTTTACCTCAAATCTATTTCTGTGTAATATTTGCAACCCTACATAGTTGGTTTTTTTTTTTTTTTTTTTTTTTGCCCTTCTTAGAAACTGCAGTCTTATCACTCAGCAGTGACTTTTAATGAATAGCAAAACTTGCCATTTGTCTATACAACGGACAGAAAAATTTAAGGAAGAAAAGAGAAAAAAATGCCTTTGAAGTGATTAGTGCTTAGACCTGCCTTCTCAGGTAAAACTGATTAGTAGCCACATCACAGGTAAATACAACACAATTCTGTTTAGGAAAATGTGATCTGAACTTTGCGGAAGCCATTCTTCACTTTATAAATAATAATAATAGCCAGTACATGTTGAGCACTTACCTTGCATCAGACACCATGCTAAGCATTTTACGTGTACGTCCTCATTTAATCTTCGTCATAACCCTCTGAAGTAGCTACTATTATTACCTCCATTTATAGATGAGAAAACTGAGACTTTAGAAAGTTCCATGGCATGGCCAGTATCCCCCCTGTCTGGCCCAGTGTTCTATAACCATATTCCATACTACCTCCTTTGCAAACAGGTTGCTTGTGGGAGTCCTTTATTTATAGAATTTCTTTAATGAAAATAAATTAACTTTTGTATTTTATTTACAAAAATTCTTTTTGTAAAATTCTTTTTGTAAAACTATAAGCTATGAAGTCAACTTCAAGTTTTGGTGGATATGATTCTACTCACACATTTCCCAATCCTTCCTTTTCTCATGTCAGAATATTCCATTAAGCCAGTTGGCACTTTGTATAAGACTGTAAACACCAAATTATGTTAAAATAAACATTTCCTTAAGAGAGAATAAGTCTTTCAGAAGCAGCTGAAAGTTTTGCCACAGGTTGCATGCATACCGCTGGTAGGGAAAAGTATATAGAGTAAATGTTTTTTCCAAAATGTTTTATTTCTCATCTAACATGGTTCCACTGAAAGTATATGTCAGTAGGAATTGTTTCACCTGCCTATTTGTAACTAAACTATTGAAACTTTGTAACTATTAAAGCTTGAATAAGAGCCACCACTCCTTTTTTAGTGCTTCTTGTTTCTCCCGTGCTCAAATTCCTTTTCTCTAAAGATCCAGAAACAGTGACTTTCCCTTTTTTACAATGACTATTTGCCTTGGCTTTGTATCCCTCAGTGTCTACTCCTTTATGAAACTACATATACCCCACATGATAAATAGTGAGACGATTTGGATAAATGGGATCATGGAATGGACTCTTTTATTAGAATAAGGAAGTACCCTCCAGAGGATGAATTAAGAACAACTTCAGAAAGAAGGATCCACTTGGGAAAGGATGTCTGTACAAGTGGGTTCTGTCATACACATCCACAATTATCTTTTGCCTGCAAATGTCTTCCTTTCTTTTCTTTTTTCCTTTTTTTTTTTTTTTTTTTTTTTTTGAGACAGAGTCTCACTTTGTCGCCCAGGCTGGAGTGCAATGGCGTGATCTCGGCTCTCTGCAATCTCCACCACCCAGGTTCTCATGCCTCAGCCTCCCAAGTAGCTGGGATTACAGGCTGGTCTCAGACTCCTGGCCCCAAGTGATCCACCCACCTCGGCCTGCCAAAGTGCTGGGATTGCAAGCATGAGCCACTGCACCCAGCCAGGAGTTTCTTACTTTCTTACTGGCCCCACAGAATCCCAGCTCTGTTACGAACAAAAACCTTTCCTTTCTGTTTTTCTTATTCCAACTGAATTTAACCTAAAAAAAAGTTGTATGTATGTAACTGAAAAGACTGTTAAATATATTGCTTTCCTTTTCCATCCCCTACACTCCTTTTTCAAAGTTGCACCCTCAAGATCTAGCATAATGCTTATTAATACACATAGTTGCTTAAATGTATTTTTCCAGTCATTGTGCTTGAATTCTTTCCCTTCCAGTTACCTCCCTATCTATAAATATTCAGTTAGTCAAGAATTCTCAGAAATAAATACCTGATTTTTATTTTTTTTTAATTAATTTTATTTATTTGGGGACGGAGTTTTGCTCTTTCGCCCAGGCTGGAGTTTCGCTCAAACCTCCACTTTCCGGTTTCAACCGATTCTCCTGCCTCAGCCTCCCAAGTAGCTGGGATTACAGGCACTGGCCACCACGCCCAGCTAATTTTTGTATTTTTAGTAGAGACGGGGTTTCGGCATGTTGGCCAGGCTGGTCTTGAACTCCTGACCTCATAATCCGCCCACCTTAGCCTCCCAAAGTGCTGGGATTACAGGCGTGAGCTACCGCACCCAGCCAAGACCTGAATTTTAAAAAGAGCTCCCATTTTTTACTCACAGGCAATATAACAGTATTTTTAACTCTATGGTAACTATTGAGAATGACCCACTCACTGACAGCAGACAGTTAAAATTGGGGGCCACTGTGTGCAGGCCTCCTACATTCGAGGGATTTTAATCCTAACATCCACCGGTGAGGGTAGGTATTATTTTTGTTACATGTGATTAAACTGAGGCTGGGGTGGCTTAAATGGCTTCCCCAGAATCTTATAGCTAGTATGTAATTGAGCTGTAATTTGAATTGATACTCACCTTACTCCAAAATCTCTGCTTTTTCTATTGGCCCATACTATTTCCAACGGAAGGTCAGACATCATATAATCATAATGTGGGGAATATTAGCATTTCTGTTTTTTAATCTTTAGATTAGTTCTCAGTTTAGTTTTGGGGTTTTATTTTTTAGATATAATTCACATACACAAAATTCTCTCTTTTCAAGCACACAATTCAGTGGTTTTTAGTATATCTACATTGTTGTGTTGCTATCACTAATTCCAGAACATTTTCATCACCCCAAAAAAGAAACCCATGCCCATTAACAGGCATTTCCCATTGCCTCTCCAACCTAATCCCTGGTAACCACTAACCTACTTTCAGTCTCTTTGGATTTGCCTGTTGAGGCTATTTCACATAAATTGAATCATACAATATGTGACCTTTTGTGTCTAGCATAGTGTTTTCAGTGTTCACCCATGTTGTAGTGTGTATCAGCTTCTCATTTCTTTTTATTGCTGAATAATATTCTGTTGTATGGATATACTACTTATTGTCTGTCTCCTTAATTATAGTCATCCTAGTAGATGTGAAGTGGCATCTCCTTGTGGTTTTGATTTACATTCTTGTAATGACTAATGAGGAACATCTTTTTATTATGTTTATTGGTATATTATTGCTATATAATATTGTTATTATATATTCTCTAGGGAGACCTGTCTATTCAAATTATTTGACTATTTTTAAACTTAATTTCTGTCGTTTTATTGTTGAGCTATAAGAATTCTTTATATATTCTGGATACTGGACCTCTGTCATATGTATGATTTCCAAATATTTTATCCCATTCTGTGGCCTGTCTTTTCATTTTCTTGATAGTATCTTTGTTACATAAACTTTTTACCTTTTAACTCTTACATTTAGATCTTCGGTCCATTTAAATTTTTGTATGTGGATATCCAGTTGTCTAAGCACCATTTGTTGATTCTTCTTTACCCGTGGAATTGTTTTGATACCTTGTCAAAAATCAATTAACCATAAATAAACTTTACAACAAACAACCCATCCAATTAAAAACATGAGCGGAGGACTTGAGTAGACATTTCTCCAAAGAAGATATACAAGTGGCCAACAAGCATGAAAAGATGCACATCAGTAATCATGAGAGAAATGCAAATCAAAACCACAATGAGACATCATCCCACACCCATTAGGAAGCCACTGTCAAAAACAAAACAAAATAAAAAAACAGGAAATAACAAGTGCTGGTAACGATGTGGGGAAATTAGAACCCTTGTGCAGTGCAGTACTAGTAGGAATGTAAAACGTGATGTAGCCACTACGGAAAACAGTTTGATGGGTCCTCAAAAAGCTAAACATAGAATTACTGTGTGATCCAGCAAACCCACTTCTGGGTAAATATCCTAAAGAATTGAAAGCAGGGTCTTGAAGAGATATTTGCACACCCATGTTCAGTACAGCATTATTTACAACAGCTAGAAATAGAAGCAACCCAAATATCCATCAATAAGTGAATGGATAAAGAAAATGTAGTATAGACATACAAACAGTAGAATATTTTTCAGCCTTAAAATTGAGGAAATCCTGTCACATGCTAAAACATGGATGAACCTTGAGGACGTTATGGTAACTAAAATAAGCCAGTCACAAAAAGACAGATACTATATGATTCCAGTTATGTGCAGTTTCTAAAGTAGTCAAACTCATAAAAACAGAAGTAGAATAGTGGTTGCCAGGGGAACAGGAAGGTGTTACTCAATGGCTATAGAGTTTTAGATATGCAAGATGAAAAAGTTCTGGAGAGCCCTTGCACAACAATGTAAATACAGTTAACACTGTTGAACTGTATACTTAGTAAATTTACAAGTGTTAAAATAGTAAATGTTACGTTGTTTGTTCTTTACCACAATTTTTTTAAAAATCAGTTGACCATAAGTGTATGGATCTACTTCTGGACTCCAAATTCTCTTCCACGGATCTTTACATCTAGCCTCGTGCCAGTGCTGCCGAGTCTTAAGTACTATAGTTATGTAGTAAGTTTTAAAAGAGGGAAGGGTAAACCCTGCAACTTTGTTCTTTTTCAGGATTGTTTTGGCTCTTGCATTTTCATATGAATTTTAGGATTGACTTCTCAATTTCTGGGGGAAAAAAGCTGGGATTTTGATAAGAATTGCATTGAATCTGTAGATCTGTTTGAGGAATATTGCCATGTTAATATTAAGCCTTTCAGTTTACTCGCATGGATATCTTTCCGTTTACTTAGCTCTCCAATCTCTTTCAGTGATGCTTTAAAGTTTTCCATGTAAAAGTGTTAGACTTCTTTTGTTAAATATATTTCTGTCTCAGTTTAGTTTGTGTCATTTATAGACCCTTCATCAGTTTCAGCCAGTCTCAGACTCTACTGACGTTTTTGTCTTCTTTATGGTAGTGTTTCTTCCTTGTATACCACTGGGCCACACATGCTGTGATGCAGGCCCTCTCTATTCTCAGCATCCTCTCCTCATCTCTCCCAATATATCAGAGGGAGTCTTTTGATTTTCTCCATCCTCATAAACAGTTTGGATATGCAAGTTCCATCTCTGATCACATTCTAAGAAAATGATATGTAGTGGTAGTTAAATCAAGATTTGTGGCTCTCCCTGTAAACTTACATTTTGATTATAAACTACATCAGCCTATTGTTGTTGTCCTCTTTGAACAAAAATGGAAAAGAGAGATAGTTTATCCTGGAGCCTTATGGCCAGATGTAATTTTATCTTGTATATAGGAACATAATATAGGGTTGGGAAATTTTTTTGCAGCTAACTGAGTTTCATAGTCTTTAGATACAAATATTGGCTTCGTATCTCATGACAACTATAATTACAGAATGTTTCTATGTGTGATGTTTACAACCAGAATATAAAATTACAAAGAATAGATACAGATTTAAAAAACAGTGACTTTCAGACGTCCGAGTACAAAGTGTTGTAAGAGTTAAATGCATATTCCTTGCTTCTAGAGATCATAAATTTAGTTGTTTTTTGGTAGTGGTGGTGGTGTTTGGTTGGTTGGTGGGTGGGGTTTTTTTTGTTTTGTTTTGTTTTTTTTGAGAAGAGGTCTTCTTCTTCACCCAGGCTGTAGTGCAGTGCAGTGGTGCAATCATGGGTCACTGCAGCCTCTCCTGGGCTCAAGTGATCCTCCCACCTCAACCTCCTGGGTGACTGTGCTATAGGTGCGCACCATCGTGCCTGGCTAATTTTTTTATTATTTTATTTTATTTTATTTTTTATTTGTAGAGATGGGGTCTCACTATGTTGTTCAGGCTATTCTCAAATTCCTGTGCGCAAGCCATCTTCCCACCAAATTCCCAAAGTGCTGGGATTACAGGCGTGAGCCATTGCAGCCAGCCAATTTAGCTTTTTTTGTAAAGCCTGGATTTATAGGTTGTTCACAAACTGTATTTTGAGAAACACTGCTTTAAAGTTTCAAAAATGTAACCTGCTGGAGGCCACTTAGTCTGAACACAAGTCTTAGTAACCTTGAAGCAGAGTCAGAAGCCTGAAATTCGGGAATGATCTAAAAGGTTGAGGTGCTGCTTGTTTTGTGCATTCACAGAGAACCTTGAGATGGTTAGCAGCCTGATGGCTCAGACTTGAATTGTAGTCGGCCAAGCCACAGATAGAACTTGCAATGAAAATAACCCCACTGTACTCTGATTTTTTTATATATAGCCTTATAGCAATCAGATATGACTCCCACAGGTCCTGTTGCGATTTTCACTTCACAGTTCCAGCTAAAAAACAAGCATACTAATTTCTAAACTAAACAAGCATATTAATTTCTAAAGGTTGACCCTGGCAGAAGATAAGTAGATAAGGTATGTAAGAATAATACGTGCTTCTGAATGTTCTTTTTGAGACAGAGTCTAACTCTGTCACCCAGGCTGGAGTGCAGTGCTGTGATCACAGCTCACCACAACCTTGAACTCCTGGGCTCAGGTGATCCTCCCACCTCAGCTTCCCAAGTAGCTGGGACTACAGGCGCATGCCACCACACCTAATTTTTGTATTTTTTGTATAGAGACGGGGTTTCACTATGTTGCCCAGGCTGGTCTCAAACTTCTGGCCTCAAATTATCTGCCTGCGTTGGCCTCCCAAAGTGCTGTGATTACAGGCGTGAGCCACCACCAGACACCTGGCCCTAAATGTTCTTTTACTTAGTCTTTTGTAGATTAAGTTTCAAATTCATTCATTCATATTCACTGATCCACCCAACATTTATTGAGCATCTGCTTATGCCAAGCACTATTCTAGGTGCTGGAGATACACTGCAGTGTAGAAAATATTCAAAAAGTTCCTTGGCTCAATAACTGGTCAGGTGGGTCCACTAATGCCAGGTGGAAGACGGTTAACATTAAGTACATAATGTAATAAGTGCCCTGAATAAAAATAAGTCAATGTAAGGGAATAGAGATTGACAGAAAATGGGAAGGAAGAGGCCTTTTTTTTTTTTTTTTTTTTTTTGGAGACGGAGTCTCACTGTCTCCCAGTCTGGAGCACAGTGGCATGATCTTGGCTCACTGCAACCTCCACCTCCCAGGTTCAAGCGATTCTCCTGCCTCAGCCTCTGAGCAGCTGGGACTACAGGCCCCTGCCACCATGCCCGGCTCATAGTAGAGACAGTGTTTCACCATGTTAACCAGGCTGGTCTCAAACTCCTGACCTCAGGTGATCCGCCCACCTCGGCCTCCCAAAGTGCTGGGATTACAGGCACGAGCCACCGCACCCGGCCATTATTTTTAAAAAGATGTTGAAAAGTAAAATTTAAGCAGAAATCTGAATGAAGTACCTGAAGATTTCAGCACTTGTACTTGTTTAATTTCTGGCATATGCCATAAAGTTACAGAATTTTCCATCTGAAAGAGATAATTTAACCAGTGAACTTTAGAGTCGTTAAAAACAACAGATAAAACAGATGATGACAGATAAAATCTTCAGATAAAATCTTATGCAGAAGCCCGTCATATAAAAATGTAGCATTTCTGGTTGAAATGCAAGAGTGGAAAATCCAAAACCTCACTGTCCCTTCTTCCCTTGTTCTTCCTGCCCTTTCTCTTCCTTCCACGTTGGGAAATCCTTTTACAGAACTCGGAAGAGGTTGAAAACTACTTGTCTAGATCAGTTTGCAGATGAGTATATTAAAGCTAAGAGATGTTAAGTAACCACCTGGAGTCACTCAGCTAGGTATTAGCTGAAACTCTTTCCCCCTTATTATCTATTTAGAAAATATTTGAGCATCCACTATGTGCCAGGCATTGTGCTAGGAGGTTTCTGTGGATATAATGGGGAGTAAAGCCACAGTCCCTGACCTCAGGAAATGTTTTTCTATAGTATGAAGATATAAACAGAAAACTATATGCAATATTATAGTATACAGTGGAATGTGGTGATAGCTGTGGCCCACATGGGAGCTCAGGGAAGGCTCTAGAGGAGATTCTTATCTTAAAGAACAAATTAGAGTTAGACCAGTTAAGAGGAGCTACAGTCATATACCTACATGACGATAACCCTAAGATGTCATCATTATCAGTATCGGGATTCCTTCAGCTACAAATATTATAATCCCAGTACCTAAGACCCAAGGTAGTTTGTCTCCTCGGTTGGTTAATTAAATGTTCCTATGATTTCAAGAACAAGGGTTTTCCCATCTTTCCCCACTTCCCTTCTTACGGTCACAAAATGGCCGCTAGAGTGCCAATCCAAAATGGTCTCCGCCAGAGAGGCTCTTTTCTCTCTTTAAGAGGCAGAGGAGCCTTTTGGAGCTTTTTCCTGAAGTCCCTTAGCAGATCTTCCCACAAACTCCATTGGCTCTTTTGATTAGAACTCGTTCACATGCCCCCTCAAACCGTTTGCCAGCTGGAGAATGGGGAACTATGATTAACTCAAACTAATTAGAATTTACCCTAATATTTTCTTTCCACCTGTTTATTCATTGCAAAGAACTTTTTTTAAGTGGAGCCTTTTTGCTAAACATTCAAATTTGCTTTGCAGGTTGCCTGCTTGTTGTAACACTCGTCATTTCAATTTTGGGGTAGTCTTCCAGTTATCGCTAGAATCAGAAAGCATGTTAATCCTCAGAACAGAAAGTCTGAAATCCAATTTTTTTATGCTGCAAAAGAAATGGCCATTTCTTTAGAATTTATTTCCTTACACATACACAGACACGTGCTGCCTTATTATAGTGACTAAAATGAGTGGAGTTTTTTAGCCAGTAGTTCTGTGAGGTTCTCATAGGGAACAATTTGTGGTAATATATCTTTCACTTGATGTAAATTTAGATTTCACAGTCCTCTGTCCTGGAATCACTTCTTATATTCTCAATCTAGACTCCAAAGCTAACTTACTACAGATGTTTTTCCAGGTATTGAGGCTTATTAGGATAAGAAATGCATAATTATGTCTTTTTTTTTTTTTTGAGACAGGGTCTCGCCCTGTCACAAAGGCTGGAGTGCAGTAGCATGATCTCAACTCACTGCAACCTTCTCCTCCTGGGATGAAGCGATCCTCCCACCTCAGCCTTCTGAGTAGCTGGGACTACAGGCATGGGCCACCACGCCTGGATAATTTTTGTATTTTTTGTAGGAATGTCATTTCACCATGTTGCCCAGGCTGGTCTCAAACTCAAGAGCTCAAGTAATCCCCTCACCTCGGCCTCCCAAAGTCCTGGGATTACAGGCATGAGCCACTGCACCCAGCCAATAATTATGTCTTACAAAGTAAGACACTGTTGACCATAATAATGTGAATCTGAGACTTCTTTGACATTGCAGAGGCTTCAGAGCAAACATTTTCCTTATACTTCCTGAAATTCTGGTGACATTTCCTTTTCTGGTTTTGAACCTAGGAAATAGAAGCAGGAATTTTCCTATCATTCTCACTGTTCTCTGCTATCAGCAGTATAGGTAGTCATTATCTGCCTCTAGTTTATCAGTTGGTCTGCATAGTTATCTCAGCTATTTTCGTGCTTTCAGTTCGTGTGTGTTTATTTTCAAAGTCCTTTAGTTCAGTGCTTCTGAAGGTTTAACATGCATATGAATCACCCAGGGAGCTTGTTAAAGTGCAGATTCTGATCTGAGGTGGGGTTCAAGATTCTGCATTTCTTTTTATTCTTTTTTCTTTTCTTTTTTATGGGGTCTCACTCATTTGGCCAAGCAGGATCATAGCTCACTGTAGCCTCCAACTCCTGGGCTCAAGGGATCCTGCTGCCTCAGCCTTCTAAGTAGCTAGTACTACATGTGCGAACCACCATGACCAGCTGAGATTCCTGCATTTCTATCACACACTCAAATGATACAATCAAAGTTGCAATTATGTTATTCTGTACAACTCCATAAGGTCAGACAAGAACATTGAAACTTGAAGTCTCTTACATGTATGGAAGATGGAGCTTTATTTATTTATTTGTTTATTTATTTATTTTTGGAAATAATAAATAAATTATTTATTATTTGTTATTGACACTCTGTCATCCAGGCTGGAGTATGATTGTGCTCTTATAGCTCACTGTAGCCGAACTCCTGGGCTCAAGCAGTCCTCCTGCCTCAGCCTCTCAAAGTGCTGGGATTACAGGCATGAGCGACCAAGCCCGGCCTTAGCTCTCTTTGAGAAGAGGGATTAGGCTTTCAAACATTAGTCAGTTAAACTAGAATTTACTTTCTTAATATTTCTTCTTTCTCCTTCTTGTTTTCATCACAGACTTCCTTAATAACCTCCATTCAGAAAATGTTTATAAGCAGAAATAAAAGTAAAGATGTATTGAATTTTAATAATTTTATTCAAAGAATTTTGAAGAGTTTAGAATTTTGGAATTTTGACTTTGAAAAAATATTATTTATGACATATTTTAGTTTGTATATTGTTTGTGGTATTGATTTCAGTGCGGGTTATAAACCTGCTATAACAGGTTTACAGGTTAATACTGTAAACTGACATTAATTTATAATAATCATATTTGGAAAGTGGTAAAGAGGACTCTGATATCTTGAAATCATGCTTTGGGACACTGAGCAGTTGTAATAGAAATGAGTATAAACCTTCAAGGGAAAAAAGTAGAAATGATGTCAGTGTTTAACAGAATCCCCTGGATTAATGGTACATCCATCCCACGGACAATATGAGGGGAGCTAGCTTAGTAAAAGCCAAGTCCTTAATGACTGAATGATACTAAATTACTTAATTAACCAGCCCTGGAGCCTCTTTTGTGTAAGTTGTATCATTTTGTGTATATTGAGATGTGGTTCTTGCCACCAGTTATATTCAATTAGCAAAGCAAGATATCACTGTTGATTTATTTTTAAAGTGAAGATGTAAGTTCAAACAAGTAATTATATAAGGTATTTGTAAAGGTCTAATAATACCATATGTACATTTAAAAAATATTTTAAGTATACTTTGATATAAAAAAATCAGATTTGAGAACATCCTAATATATATCAACAAAGATGCCATAAATGGTAATATAACTTGATTTTGTTGTTGGATTGACCCATCTTTAAAGGATTTTCAGAAATTGTCATCAGAATTTGAGTGGCTAGACGTAGTTGAAAAGTTAGAAAGGCCTGAGGTGGGGAAAATAATACGATAAGTTTCTTATTAACGTATGCTAGAGAAAACCATTTCAGGGTTGTGTTTTAAGTTGCAAGAATTTGGTTTTGGATTTTATGCAAAATATCAAATAGCACTATTGGGATTTCTCTGTTCCCTTTATAATGCATGTGAAAATAATATGTCTGTATACCATATGTTTGAGTCAAAGTGTAAAATCTATTTTTTACTAGGGGGGTGTGGTCAAAAAAAGTTTGAAAGCTATTGTATTAGAACATTATAGAATGAACATTTAACTGTAGTATGAAGTGCCTCCTGTTAAGATGGTGAACTGGGCCAATACAGGAAGCTTCCTTCCTTCTTGTTCCTAATATGTAGAAACACCAGATACAATAACCAGCAAAAACTGGTATTGATGATGGTGTGGTAATTTTAGAATATACAATAGGGGCCGAGCACGGTGGCTCACACCTGCAATCCCAGCACTGCTCACGCCTGCAATTCCAGCACTTTGGGAGGCCGAGGCGGGTGGATCACCTGAGGTCAAGAGATCGAGACCATCTTGACCAACATGGTAAAATCCCATCTCTACTAAAAACACAAAAATTGTCTGGGCGTGGTGGTGGGCGCCTGTAATCCCAGCTACTTGGGGGGCTAGGACAGGAGAATCACTAGAACCTGGGAGGCAGAGGTTGCAGTGAGCCAGGATCACACCACTGTACACCAGCCTGGCGACAGAGCAAGACTCCATCTCAAAAAAAAAAAGAAAGAAAGAAAGAAAAAAGAATATACAATAGGACTTGAAAGCAAGAAAAGGACTCTCTAGGTGCTAAAAATAAGGAAACTCAGTAACAGTAAAGAATGAAGTTGACAGTGCATGGCCTTCAGAGAAAACTGAGCTAATATAGCAGCTCCCCCTTATCTGCAGTTTTGCTTTCTGTCATTTTAGTTCCCACTGTCAACCAGTCTGAAAATACTAAGTGGGCAAAAATAAACAATATCTAAGTGTTAAATTACACACCGTTCTGAGTAGTTTGATGAAATCCTGAACCACCATCCCCGAATGTGAATTGTACCTTTGTCTAGCATATCCACACTGTGGGTGCGACCTGCCCCGTTAGTCACTTAGTAGCCATCTTGGTTATCCAGACTGTCAAGGTATCATGGTGCTCGTGTTCAAGTATCCCTTAATTTACTTAATAATGGCCCCAAAGGCATTATTAAGTGTATGATGCTGGCAATTTGGATATGCCAAAGAGAAGCCATAAAGTGCTTCCTTTAAGTGAAAAGCTGGAGAGTTTTCAGCTTCAGGAAAAAACATAATATATATAGGGTTTGGTACTGAGGGTTTAGGCATCCACTGAAGATCTTGAAACATATCCCCACTGGAAAAATGGGGGCTACTGTATGTGGTTTAGAGGCTTTCGTGTCCACATAGGAATAAGAGTCAAGGAACAGTTTCCGGGCTATAGATAACTGGAGTGAGGCCCACTCATAAAGCCCAGAAGAAGCTGTCATTTCCATTACCAGATACTAGAAAAATACCCCTCACTGCTTCCAAACAAGGGAGGAAACTGTTATTCTCAGGAAATTAGAAACTGAGACTGCACTGTAAGAAGCATTACCCATAACCTAGTGCAGAAACACTAAGCCTAAAAACATGAATAAAACTTCCCTGGATCCCAGGACCCTCCATAGATCTCTCCCTAGAAGAAGTAACCACAAGACTACCCCACAGATATATCTCAATCCTGGGGACCACCAGACTCCCTTGGAACATAACTGCAGCTGCCAAAATGACCACACATACACAAATATAGCACATAGGCAGGAACCAACTGTCCTGAAAGATCGTTAGCAGATGACAAATGGGGAAAGGGGGATTTGAGAGGGGAGTTACACTCAAGAAACTGTAAGTCAAAGCAGTCTGAAAAGAACTTGCAAATTAATGTTGAAAGGGACAAAGAACTTATTAAACAAGTGTAAAATATTACCCAGTTAAAGCAAGTGGATTTGGAAGAAACAAATAGAATGTTTAGTAATAAAATTCATATCTGGGGAAAGAAATATAAACAATGTAAACTAACCCTGGGAAAATCAAAGTTTGGGATCTGGAATTTTAAGACTGGCCAAGAAAGTCAGATTACAAGGCTAAAAGTAAATTTGAGACATGATCTTCTGGAAATTTGATATTAACTTAATACTAATGGTCTCATTCTGCCAAAGAATCTATAGACCAGTGGTCCCCGACCTTGTTGGCACCAGGGACTGGTTTCATGGAAGACAATTTTTCCATGGGTGGGTGATGGGGAGTGGTTATGGGATGAAACTGTTCCACCTCAGATCATCAGGCATTAGATTCTTGTAAGGAGCACACAACCTAGATCCCTCGCATATGCAATTCACAATAGGGTTTGGGCTCCTATGAGAATCTAATGCTGTTGCTGATCTGACAGGAGGCGGGGCTCAAGTGGTAATGCTCGGTCCCCACTCACCTCCTGCTGTGCAGCCTGATTGCTAAGAGGCCACCGACTGGTACCAGTCCACGGTCTAGGGGTTGAGGACTCCTGCTGTAGACTACAGCCTGCCAGTGTATCTCAAAGTATCATCCTTTTTGTCTTAAAACTAGTTGTCCCTTCTTTGTCCCCTTGCTGTGGAATCACTACTGGGGAGAAAAATACAACTAATGGCATTTCCACTTTCCATTTGTTACTCCTAAGACTTTGAGGAAATCAAATGTGGCTTTTGCTGCTTATGGGGAAGGATGGATCCCTTTGCAGTAATCTGCTCAGTCAGATTTGCAAAATGAAGTCTATGTAAGGCTTTACAGTTTAACTCTTTAGGAGTCTACTGTCTTTACTGTTCCTTGTCCTCCTACCCGCCATATAATTTGATATTCTTTGACAATATCATCATTATTATTTTGGTCACTAGCAATTGGATGACTTGCTTTAGACATTTGCTAACATTTGTACATAGAGATTATTATTCAGGCACTTCAACAGAATGGCTTGGAATTTTTTTTTAGTAGTGGTACTGAGCTCAACTTTAATTTTCTATATCCCTCATGTGCCAGTAGCACAGATTTTTGAGATGACTGGCTATAGTTTGGGGTATGGTTTGTAGCAAGAGAATAGACATTTTTCTGCAAAAGGTAACTGGTCCCCATGGGGTTCAGACTTGTGATCTTGGCCTCATTATCACACTTTTGTAACCATCAGACCTAATAGATATACCACATATATTTCAGTCTATAATCTTGAAATCAAATAATATTGTTAATTGCCCTAGGTTTATTTTATAGATGTAATTAAAAATTACTTTGGGACATTTCCCACTTTTGTTTGATAGTAAAAGTCACAAAAGTAAAGCAGACAGCCAAAGAACCTCACTCACTTTTCATCTTCCCTGTGTTTTCTATGACAGTGAAAGTCACAAAAGTGAAGCTGGCAGGCAAAGAGCCTAACTCACTTTACGGGAGAGTGCTACGGTACCTTTTTCTTTTAGTGAGGCTATAGCAGGTCTGATGTCAGTCACTTTAGAGACCTTTAGACCTCAGTGCTCATTTACTGCTAAAATGTACCAGCTCTGCTTCTGCATTATGAAGATCATCTGTCAACACTTTGAGATATTCTCCTTTGTTATTAAGCTTGTGATGCTCTACACTGTCAGGTTTTTTGCCAATTATAGTTAAGGTACAATAGTGTATTCACCAGATCAAAGTCTCACATTGGCGGTAGAGGAATGATTTGTAAGTCTTTATTCATTTGAATTGTACAATAGAACACCTGAGGAATGCAAATAATCCCTCTGAGAACTCTGCAGGAAAGGCTGCTAAAATGACAGGGTAGGACTATTGTTATTCTGAATTGATGTGTTAGCTAAAGTAATTATTTCTTATCTTGTTGTTTCATAACAGTTCTAGTTTTATTAGTTCTGTTGTCCATATTTATGAAATAAACTGTGTATGATATTTTTATATTATCCTTTTACATGGGCTTGTTTTATTTCACTTTCATTGAATCTATTTGGTATGTGATCTGCTTTTTAAAAATTACATATTTGATTTTAACTTGTATACTAAAAGTATGTTACTAAACCATTGATGATAACATTTGAATATAGACTTTTGTTGGAATAGTGTAAGTCTGTGAAGTAACTTAGAATACCATAATATTATCAGAGACAGAAGCACCAATTTCAATCCCCCCTCCTTTTTTTAACCTGTCCTTCATAATTTTGGATAAGAAAACATCTAGTTTGAATTTTATTTTAAAGGCAATGTACTTTTTTTCAAAATAAATTGTAGGGCTTGGTCCATTTTTTAGGATATGAACAAAAGAAAAAATACTATTATGAAGATTCAAAACCACAAATAACATATTAAATAAGTAGTTGCCTTTGTATAACAAACATATACAAACTCTTGTGTGATTGTTTTTCATTCCTTTTTCCCATCCTAAATCCCGCTCAATGGGCCATAGTCTTAATTTTTCTAAGAACTCTGCTCCCCTGCCATTGATGGATTTGTGATTTACTTCTTGTTTTTCTTTTCCCCTAAAGTGGCATTTACATTAATTACTTAAAGGACTTCTGCCACAGCATTTTGCCATAATAACTATTAAAACCTTTGTCTAAATATAGCAGGCTAGTAGAATTATGTAAGACTATAGCATAATTTTATAAAAATTTTAATGGAATATATAGTCTTACACTAAACTCAGTTCCAAATTCATAGGAATATATGCTATGATTATCTGAGAAGGAAAATTAATAATAGTAACTACTGTTAATTTTTTACTATTTGCAGGCTTTTCTAGGTTCCTTACAATATAATACGTACTATTATTATCTCTGTTTTTACAAGTGAGGAAACTGAGGCTTAAAAACGTTCAGTAACCTGCCCAGTAATAAAAAGCTAGGAAAGTGTGAGACTCTGAACCTAATTAATACATTCACTACACTTATTTCATTTATGTTCTAATTACTACTTTGCCAAATACTCCATGCTTTGGAAAGAAAAAAAAATGACTCAATAATGTCTTTTCAGGTAACCACTAGGATCAGTTTCCTAACTGATCTGGCTTTCCAAATCCTTTGTGATTAAAGGAATTTCTTTCCTCTGCAGTTCTATTATTCTTGTTCTCACAAAAGTCAGGTTCGTAAGAGCTGCGTACGTGATCAACTATATTTGTAAATCTGTATTTCTGCACGTGCTTGTTTTGGCTAGCAAAAATCTTCCTCAAAACCAGTGACCACTGTGAGTTCTGTTAGTCCATGAAGGAACTAAACCAGATATATGGGCGGAACAAATTATTTATTTGTGAAGGGCTCTTCAGAATTAGCTGGTATTTTTAGGTATGATTCCTACACAAACAGAACTTTATGTCTCCTCTTTTTAAAAATTTACTTTGTAAAGTAAGGAAAACAAAAAATTATAAAATGGAAGCTTTATTCAAGGGTACAGGTGTTAATGCTGAACAATTTTAGTGTAACTAAAAAAAGTTTTTAAATATTTGTATAATAGTTCCCATAGATAATGTGCTAAAGTAAAACTAGGTTACAGTAAAATATTATGGCGTATACCTGAAGCAGTTGCTGCCTGTTAATGCCTTGACCTTGGAAAGCTATACACAAAAAGATGGCATCATAAAACCGTGCAATTCTTATGAATATGTATGTGCTACTTGATAATAATGAATGTGGTACAGTCATGCATGCACTACAAGATAATGTTGTGCCCTTTTTTGTCTACAGGTTGATAAAAATTAAAGAGTGGGTGGACAAGTATGACCCAGGTGCCTTGGTCATTCCTTTTAGTGGGGCCTTGGAACTCAAGTTGCAAGAATTGAGTGCTGAGGAGAGACAGAAGTATCTGGAAGCGAACATGACACAAAGGTTAATTAGCATTCATTTTCCCTACACTTTATTATCAACTATTTCCTTGCAGTAATTTAATTGCTTGCGCTGATAGAATAATAAATGACAGAGTAATTACCATTATAAAGAGGGAATCTTCTCCTTTCTTTACCATGAGACAGAGTGAAAAGATTTATTTTAAATTAAGTTTTTAACTGTCATCTGTCATCTCCGTACAGTGTTTTAATTATAACATAGGTATTAGTTATGTATATTTTTGAGAAGGAATGATCGCCAAAACTCTTTCGTCATGTTCAGTGGGGGAGGGGAAAGGGTGAATCAGTTGCCGTAATTTTTTCTGAGTAACAGTAATATATTGTTTAAATATCAGATTTCAATCAAATAATTTTGCTTTTGTGGCCCGGGTCCTGGAAATAATTAATTTTGGATGAAAATTGTCATAATTTTTCTTTTTTTAAATAGTAGACAATTCAAAATAATATCTTCAGGCTAAGACAATTAAAATCAATTTTAGAAGAGAGGTTTTTAAAAATAGTTACTTGCTTTCTGACCTCTTCAAGTGTATTATGTAAGATGAGTGGTCATTTACTAATATCTTTAACATTTTCTGCTTGAAATGAGTAATTTTAGCTCTATACCAATTTCTGGCACAATCAACTTATGTGTTGGGTGAATTTGTTTCATTTGATTTCAGTGCTTTGCCAAAGATCATTAAGGCTGGGTTTGCAGCACTCCAACTAGAATACTTTTTCACTGCAGGCCCAGATGAAGTGCGTGCATGGACCATCAGGGTAAGATTCATACTTATTCATCAGCTATATCCAGTTCCACACTATTGAATTCAGATTGATATCACTGACTTTGAAGTTTGTCATGGTGGCGGTTAGCTAGTCATTACAGATGAGGTTTTTGTCCAGGATAACTTTAATTATTTGTGAGCTGCTGAACAGTGAAAGTGGAGCGGCATTGATTGAGGCAGGTAACAATTGATTCTGCCTATTACATAGTCTGAATTTCTTCATCCTGTAGAATCTGTCTACCCTCCTCCTGTGGTCAGAGATAAGACGCACCAGTATTGTGCTTGCTTAATCTGTGTGACTGGGTTTGTCTGCAGTGAAATTGATGTTGCTTTTCATTTTGTATTCACTAAGTTTGTTTGGGTTGCGGGTGGTTCTTTCCTCCTTTGCTTTGCTCGGATTACATTTTCAGCAATAAAAGCAATATGACATCATTATGCTCTTCATAGATACACAGTTGGGCTCAAAAAGCTAAACTCGATGTGTAATAATTCATGCCTTTTTAAATTTGAATTCATAGAAGTAATGTTTATTTTTAGTGTTGTATGTTCAGTCTTACTTCTTTAAAAATGTGATATGTATTTTAAAAATTGATGTATACTGAATACGACCAGAGAGAATGACTAATTTATTCCCAGAGGACAATAGAAACTGAACTGTAATGGTTTGCTTTTAAATTTAAATATATTGTAACATAGTAGTTACTATTGAAAAATATTTTGAAATATATGTAATCCTAAATAGTATGTTACAGAATATAAAAATAATACCAGAACTTTTAGAAATAGTGTCTTATTCAGTCTTTTATTATGCTTTTTAAATATATGCTACACGATAAATTTTAGTGGTGCTTTGATTCCTGTTTTCAGTGACTACTGTAATTTATTGTTACATGTATTTTGATTTAATATGGATAGAAACATGGAGGCAGTTCAACATAATGTTAAATGCCTTGTGTGAATGTGAGATTTACTTTTCTTTTATCTCCTCTCCCCTTTGTAAAAAAAATGTTTGATTGACTTCTAACCAAGGTCCTTTTATATAGATTTAAAAAATAATGTCAAAGCAAATCCAAGTTGGTAAACAAATTGCCAGGATTTATTTTTACTATATATTTTAAAGATGTATTTTAAAGCCTTAAAACTTTCTAACTTAAGTATGTGGAGGTAGCAAAGATTGCATGTTCTGGGCTTGAAAACGTAAAAGCTGGTTTATCTTAAGACTGATTGTAAGTATCCATGATTTAATGTGCTAAGATATTTAGTCAGGTAAGCATCAGTGAGTAGCCATATTAACCCAATACATCTTTTATTGTAAAAACTGTGCTTTCTAGTGTCAGACTCCTTATCACTTTAACATGCTTTATTAAGCAGCCTTTAGGTCACCGTTATTTCTCAAATTTCTTTCCATGGTTATGTGTGTGTGGTATATATATCCTTGTAATATAACATATGGGGTAATTATAAGACATTTCTCTTCCTATATCAACTTGAATTTCCTTCATGATGGTTAGAGGCAGTGAATATTATGCAAAATGTTCAAAGATTTTATTATCGAAATTTTTTGAGAGTTTCACAATTATTTGCTGAATGTAGATTTCCAACATGATTTGCTGGAAATGCCTTTAAAATGCCCCTTTGTATATTGATTTTTATATGTTCTTTAGATGAGCTGAAATTTTGAGAGCTTTTTATCTTTTTAAAACCTTTGATAATTCAGCTTGAAAGTTACTTAAAAATCTATTTTTTTCCACTGTGAAGAATAGAAAATCGAAATGAAACCTACACCAAAACCAGACCACTGCTTCTAAATCAATAAAACAGTGGATGACTGTTAGGAAAAACAAAGCTACGCTTCTTTAATATCTACTGATCTATCTGTGCTAAATCTGCTGCATAGATACTACCCAGTGTTGAAAATGTACTAATTGTATACCTGACATCTTAACAGATATTCAACCAAGTTCTGGTTGAGCCCAACTGCTGATCAGAGAAAAGAAACTCTGTGCTTACAATCAATCATCTTAAATGCAATTAGTTTTCTCTGGTCTTTCTTTTCAAAGAAAGGGACTAAGGCTCCTCAGGCTGCAGGAAAGATTCACACAGATTTTGAAAAGGGATTCATTATGGCTGAAGTAATGAAATACGAAGATTTTAAAGAGGAAGGTTCTGAAAATGCAGTCAAGGTAAAGAATTATTTTTATTTTTGTATTTCATGATGTTTCCACTGATGTGGTTATTCATGATAAAAATGAATGATAATTATCTTTTAAACTGAGTGTAGTCTAAAATAATGTAATAAGATGATCAATGTTTAGTGTTACTATCAACTGACTTAAGAGCTATACATGTTTACATACTTTTAGATCATTTTAAAAATGTGTGAATTGTCAGTACTTTTGTGGAGTTTTTTTCTATAATTGAAAAAAATAGATTAGATTTAAGTACTTGTAAATAATTTCAAAGAATTTGTTCACTCATGGCCAATGAAAAATTATACTTATTGCATT